>NC_059199.1:49127600-49427600 GCF_020615455.1 Coregonus clupeaformis
CCTGATTCGACATTTAGTGGCAGTGTGGCACTGTGGCAGATCAGACGTATAGATTACAACACTGATAACTACTGTTGCCGTGATATAATTGATTAGAAAAAAAATCCCTTCCTTTTCCCGTTTGGCAGTGCGTCGCCCATATCGCCCTATTGAACAGGCCGCCCCTGCATTTCAAGTCATTATTTTAATGAAGATAAATACAATACATGTTGGGGAGTGCTTTAAAATGGGTCCCTGTGTTCTGAGAATTAATGCCCTCTCACACCTATTGGTCTGACCGGTGTTCAAATACTATTTGAAATCTTTCAAATACTTTGGGTGTTTGCTCTAGCCTGCCTGGAGTGCCAGATGGGTGGGGTTCGCAGTTTTGAGACTGTTCTATTGGTCTATTAAGTGAGGCAAGCCCAATCAAGCACAGATAATGTATTTGAAATTATTTCAAATAGTATTTAAACACAGCATCATGCTGACTGTGCAGTAAGAAGCTTACAACTGACTTGGAGAACGCTGATTGACATTAATAAAATACAGTCTGGCCGTGATGAGGTTCCGTTCCAATACCCACATACTAGCACACTACTAAGAGTGTAACAATGTCTTGGACATACGTTCTAAGTGCAATATTAGTGTGGACATTGGAACATAGCCTGAAAGACTCCAGTTTTAACTCAACAGTCTAAAGTGACAGTGCAGGGGGCAGGTTTTCCGGGGACCTATGTGAGACTTCTCCTCCTCTTCCCTCCGGCCTGTTATCAACACTCTGAACTTTCCGGCTGATTCCAGGGAATGGTAAGGGTTTTCTAAATGTTCTGATGGGATCAGATGGAGCCGAACAGAGTAGGAATTAAAAGGTTGGAGAGGATTTCCGGAGCGGACCCACCCAGCGGTCACCTTTCCCAATAGCATGGCAATGGCACGCTCAGCCGTGCCTCTCAGTCCTGTCCCACGCAACGCTAATCCAATCAGTAGGCTGGGATTTCTCACGCAGAAAAGAGGAAGAGTAGGAGTAGAAAGAGGAGAAGGACAAGAGGAGAAGATAGAACGGAGGAAGAGGAGGTTGAGAATGAGCATTCAGCTTCATCCAGCTCAGACGAGGATACAGGTACATCTTGGTAATAGTAGACTATGCCACCCGGTATCCCGAGGCCATTCCCCTACGGGCGGCGGTATCCAAGGGAATCGCCCCGGGAGCTGTTCCACGTCTTTAGCCGGGTGGGCATCCCGAACGAGATCCTGACCGACCAAGGTACAGAGTTTATGTCCCTCCTCATGAAAGAGTTGTGTGCCCTCATGCAGATCCGGACCTCCGTTTTTCACCCGCAGACGAATGGGCTCGTCGAGCGCTTTAACAAAACGCTCAAACAGATGCTGCGGAAGGTCATCGAGCGGGACGGGAAGAACTTGGACCAGCTACTATCTCACCTAATGTTCTCAATCCGAAAAGTACCCCAATCCTCCACTGGGTTTTCCCCGTTTGAACTCCTCTACGGGAGGAGGCCACGGGGCCTCCTGGACCCCGCGAAGGAGGTGTGGGAAGCCCAACCGACCCCCTTACGCAGCATGGTAGAGCACGTGGAGACGATGCAGGAGCGAATGACAGCCATATGGCCAGTCGTGAGGGAACATATGGAGAAGGCCCAACGCGTCCAAGCCCAGGTCTACAATCGGGGAGCCCAGCCCAGAGAATTCCAGGTGGGTGAATTCCAGGTGTTGGTATTGATCCCCACGGCCGAAAGTAAGTTCCTGGCCGAAAGTAAGTTCCTGGCAACATGGCACGGACCATACGAGGTGGTTGAGAAACTGGGACCTGTCAACTACCGCGTACGGCAACCGGGGAGACGGAAACCTCAACAGATTTACCACGTGAACCTGTTGAAGAAGTGGCACGAGAGGACAGCCTTGGCCGTGTTATGGTCGGGACCCCGGACGCCAACGGTACCAGTGGTGGTCCCGAGCAGTGAGGACCTCGACCCGGCCCAGAAGCAAGAGCTCCGGGAGCTGGTCGATCGGAACACGGCGGTGTTCTCCGGGAAGCCGGGCCGCACGACCCTCATTGAACACCACATCCATACCCGGCCCGGGGAAATGGTAAGAAAGAGGCCGTATCGAATTCCGGAGGCCCGACGGAAGGCCGTGAAACAAGAAGTGGAGGCTATGCTGAGGATGGGGGGTCGTTGAAGAGTCCCGCAGTGCATGGTGCAGCCCCATCGTGTTGGTGCCCAAACCGGATGGTAGCCTCCGCTTCTGTAATGATTTCCGGGGGGTGAACGACATAAGCGTGTTCAACGCCTACCCCATGCCGAGGGTGGACGAGCTAATCGACCAATTGGGAAAGGCCCGGTACATCAGCACCCTTGACCTGACCAAAAGATATTGGCAGGTACCATTGGCAGCCTCCTCCCGGGAGAAGACAGCGTTCTCGACACCAGACGGTCTCTACCAGTACCAGGTGCTCCCGTTCGGTCTCCACGGAGCCCCGCCCACATTCCAGCGACTGATGAACAGAGTGCTTCGACCCCACCAGCAGTACGCAGCAGCCTATCTGGATGATATCATCATCCACAGCCAAGGTTGGGAGGAGCACCTGACGCGCCTCCAGACGGTGCTGGACACGCTCAGACAAGCCGGGTTGACCGCAAACCCCAAGAAATGCAAGCTAGTGTTTGAGGAGCTGGAGTTCCTGGGGTATTTGATCGGACGGGGGAACATCAAGCCCCAGGAGAGGAAGGTTCACGCGGTACATGACTGGCCTGTTCCACGCACCAAGACACAGGTCAAGTCCTTCCTGGGACTGGCAGGATACTATAGCCGGTTTATCCCCAACTTTGCAGCTATAGCTTCCCCCCTCACCGATCTAACCAGGGCCCGCCTCCCGAAAACAGTGAAATGGATGGACGAGACAGAAGCGGCGTTAAGCCGTCTGAAGTAAGCGCTGTGCTCCCATCCGATTCTCGTAACGCCCGATTTCCAGGTGCCGATGGTGGTCCAGACGAATGCATGTGATACGGGACTAGGGCAGGTCAGCCACCAGGGGGAGACTCGTCGTGGCCTGGTAACAGATGGAGTATACATCACAAGCCGGTGGCTCCATCTGCTGGACGTGCCAGGTCTCGACGGGCTCCCCGTACAGGACTAATTGGGAGCTGGTGAGTAATTAAGGGCAGATTGCTCACCAGCTGTGGAAGGCCCATAAAGCTGCCAGGAGGGCATCACACGGGAGAGGACGGAAGGTAACCTCTGTGTAGTTGGAGATGGTATGCTGGAGAGAGTCTCATGGGGGAGACCTGTCCTAGCCTATCCTATCCTTTGCTTTTGATTACTTTATTAATAAACACCCTTGAAACTGAGCTACTCATACTCTGTCCATGTCTGATCTGTGTAAATGTCTTGACCCAACCCCCTGATCTGCCACAATATATACACTACCGTTCAAAAGTTTGGGGTCACTTAGAAATGTCCTTGTTTTCGAAAGAAAAGCAATTGTTTTGTCCATTAAAATAACATCAAATTGATCAGAAATACAGTGTAGACATTGTTAAAGCTGTAAATGGCTATTGTAGCTGGGAACGGCTTATTTTTAATGGAATATCTACATAGGCGTACAGAGGCCCATTATCAGCAACCATCAGTCCTGTGTTCCAATGGCACGTTGTGTTTGCTAATCCAAGTTTATAATTTTAAAAGGCTAATTGATCATTAGAAAACCCTTTTGCAATTATGTTAGCACAGCTGAAAACTGTTGTGCTGATTAAAGAAGCAATAACACTGGCCTTCTTGAGACTAGTTGAGTATCTGGAGCATCAGCAATTGTGGGTTTGATTACATGCTCAAAATGGCCAGAAACAAAGAACTTTCTTCTGAAACTTCGTCAGTCTATTCTTGTTCTGAGAAATGAAGGCTATTTCATGCGAGAAATTGCCAAGAAATGCTGTGTACTACTCCCTTCACAGAACAGCGCAAAATGTCTCTAACCAGAATAGAAAGAGGAGTGGGAGGCCCCGGTGCACAACTGAGCAAGAGGACAAATACATTAGAGTGTCTTGTTTGAGAAACAGACGACTCACAGGTCCTCAACTAGCAGCTTCATTAAATAGTACCCGCAAAACACCAGTCTCAACGTCAACAGTGAAGAGGCGACTCAGGGATACTGACCTTCTAGGCAGAGTTGCAAAGAGAAAGCCATATCTCAGACTGGCCAATAAAAAGAAAATATTAAGATGGGCAGTATGAGATATGGCTTTTTCTTTGCAACTCTGCCTAGAAGGTCAGCATCTTCACTAGAAGATTCGCCTCTTCACTGTTGACGTTGAGATAGCCATTAACAACATTAACAATGTCTACACTGTATTTCTGATCAATTTGATGTTATTTTAATGGGCAAAAAAATTGCTTTTCTTTCGAAAACAAGGGCATTTCTAAGTGACCCCAAACTTTTGAATGGTAGTGTATATAAAAAGTATAATTACAAAACAAATAAAAAAAGAAAAATATCTATTACATTTACATTTTAGTCATTTAGCAGACGCTCTTATCCAGAGCGACATACAGTTAGTGAGTGCATAATTTTTTTTTCATACTGGCCCCCCGTGGGAATCGAACCAACAACCCTGGCGTTGCAAGCGCCATGCTCTACCAACTGAGCTACACGAAAACGTTGGGGGCCAAATAAAACCAGTCAGGGAACCCTGGACCATGGTCTCATGAGTCTTCTCAAAATTCCCCCTGTGGATAGGCCAAGTACCACCAGAGGTCCTAGTACCCCTGGTTGGGAACCACTGGACTAGGCTGTTATGCGTTAGACGATTTACTTTCATTTTCATTTTGCAACTTCCTAAACAATGGTGAGTAGCCTTTTTACTCCATATTATGAGAAGAAATTAAGGTACATGACAAAACATGAACATTTGAACACACATTATCTTTTATTCATCTATCGATTTTGCCAAAACATATAAAGATAAATTTGAGCGTTGTGACGCGCACGCACGCGCGCACAGACACTCCTATGCAAAGATTCGGCCTAGTCTACCGTCTTTGTCCTATACTCTCAAAAACGTAGTTTTTTCGGTAAGTACATTTGGCGAATTTCAAATAAGTATTAACCTTCTAATGCCTTTTCATAATAGCAGTAGTAGTTATTGTGGTTTTAGTCTATTAAATGGTTATGACGTCATCTTTCCCATGACAGGAGACCGCACTACGAGAGAGGTGAGCCTCAACATATTAACCATGAACTCTTCTTTTGTTATTTCAATAAATGAAAGTATTGCACACTTATTCATTGAGAAAATTAATATTGTGTCATGACTCTGACAAAAATATTTTAGGGCAGAGGAGTTTTTGAAGACTGAAGACAGTTTTAGGACTAATGCCTTCAAGATCATCAGTGTAATGGTTGAACTATCAAATTATGAAGACGCACCAAAGGAATATGTGGATGAGGTATGCATGTACCCCTTTGAAGGCGTCATTGTCTAAAGTTGGATAGTTTCTCTTCTTGTCCTGTGTAAAAAGCAACTTATTAGAGCCCCTTTCTTAAGAGAGCCCCTTTTTTGGCAGTTTAATTGTGCCATCAAACCCATTGTTCTTCCAGAGGAGCCAATATGGATGGATAGATAGATAAAGCTGTCCAGAAATTAGGGTTACATTTCTAAAGAGAACATCTTTTTTATTTGTGCTTCTCATATCAAACCTGTGTCTATAAGATGCTCCAAAGCATCTTCTTCTTAGGCAGGATTAATACCCCCCAATACACCCCAAATGATATCCTTGGTGAAGACTATGTGCGTAAGATGGAGGAGGAGTTCAAAGGACCGTTTAAGAGTTACGAAAGGAAACTGCCAAAACGGACTCCATTCTCCTGTGTGCTGGATATGGTGAGTGTTGTGTTGCTGATGGTCTTGACTAACCCACTGGGCACAGACATCAGTTCAACGTCTAGTTTGATTTACATTTTGTTGAGTTGTCAACTAACCATGAATTCAATGTGAAATCAAGAACAAATGTCCAGTGGCGCGTATTCATGGACGCGAAGGGAAGCCCGGCTTCCACATTTTTTTTAGCAGTTGGTAGAGCATGGCGCTTACAACGCCAGCGTTGTGGGTTAGATTCCCACGGGGGACCAGTACGAAATAATTTATGCATTCACTACTGTAAATCTCTCTGGATAAGAGAGTCTGCTAAATGACAAAAATGTAAATGTCTCTCTGTGTTTCAAAATGTTCCTTCAATTCGCAAGAGGCTGAATGTATCTCACAGGAGAAAGCATCCAAGCGAGCGAAACAGCACCCCTCTGTCTCTCTATGTGTAGGCCATCTACAGTGGTGAAAAAAAGTATTTAGTCAGCCACCAATTGTGCAAGTTCTCCCACTTAAAAAGATGAGAGAGGCCTGTAATTTTCATCATAGGTACATGTCAACTATGACAGACAAAATGAGGGGAAAAAATCCAGAAAATCACATTGTAGGATTTTTAATGAATTTATTTGCAAATTATGGTGGAAAATAAGTATTTGGTCAATAACAAAAGTTTCTCAATACTTTGTTATATACCCTTTGTTGGCAATGACACAGGTCAAACGTTTTCTGTAAGTCTTCACAAGGTTTTCACACACTGTTGCTGGTATTTTGGCCCATTCCTCCATGCAGATCTCCTCTAGAACAGTGATGTTTTGGGGCTGTCGCTGGGCAACACGGACTTTCAACTCCCTCCAAAGATTTTCTATGGGGTTGAGATCTGGAGACTGGCTAGGCCACTCCAGGACCTTGAAATGCTTCTTACGATGCCACTCCTTCGTTGCCCGGGCGGTGTGTTTGGGATCATTGTCATGCTGAAAGACCCAGCCACGTTGCTGATGGAAGGAGGTTTTCACTCAAAATCTCACGATACATGGCCCCATTCATTCTTTCCTGTACACGGATCAGTCGTCCTGGTCCCTTTGCAGAAAAACAGCCCCAAAGCATGATGTTTCCACCCCCATGCTTCACAGTAGGTATGGTGATCTTTGGATGCAACTCAGCATTCTTTGTCCTCCAAACACGACAAGTTGAGTTTTTACCAAAAAGTTATATTTTGGTTTCATCTGACCATATGACATTCTCCCAATCCTCTTCTGGATCATCCAAATGCACTCTAGCAAACTTCAGAGGGGGTGAGATCTTGCGTGGAACCCCAGATCGAGGGAGATTATCAGTGGTCTTGTATGTCTTCCATTTCCTAATAATTGCTCCCACAGTTGATTTCTTCAAACCAAGCTGCTTACCTATTGCAGATTCAGTCTTCCCAGCCTGGTGCAGGTCTACAATTTTGTTTCTGGTGTCCTTTGACAGCTCTTTGGTCTTGGCCATAGTGGAGTTTGGAGTGTGACTGTTTGAGGTTGTGGACAGGTGTCTTTTATACTGATAACAAGTTCAAACAGGTGCCATTAATACAGGTAACGAGTGGAGGACAGAGGAGCCTCTTAAAGAAGAAGTTACAGGTCTGTGAGAGCCAGAAATCTTGCTTGTTTGTAGGTGACCAAATACTTATTTTCCACCATAATTTGCAAATAAATTCATTAAAAATCCTACAATGTGATTGTCTGGATTTTATTTTCTCAATTTGTCTGTCATAGTTGACGTGTACCTATGATGAAAATTACAGGCCTCTCTCATCTTTTTAAGTGGGAGAACTTGCACAATTGGTGGCTTACTAAATACTTTTTTTCCCCACTGTATCTGATACTGTCGGAGTGTTGCTTTAGCAGTCTGCTGTCTTTGTTGCCTAGCTCATTAATGCCCTCCTTGCCTGGTCCGGGAGTTTTGGTGGGCGGCCCTCTCTTGGCAGGTTTGTTGTGGTGCCATATTCTTTCAATTTTTTTATAATGGATTTAATGGTGCTCCGTGGGATGTTCAAAGTTTAGGATATTTTTTATAACCCAACCCTGATGTGTACTTCTCCACAATGTTGTCCCTGTTTGGAGAGCTCCTTGGTCTTCATGGTGCCGATTGCTTGGTGGTTCCCCTTGCTTAGTGGTGTTGCAGACTCTGGGGCCTTTCAGAACAGGTGTATATATAGTGGGATCATGTGACAGATCATGTAACACTTAGATTGCACACAGGTAGACTTTATTTAACTAATTATGTGACTTCTGAAGGTAATTGGTTGCACCAGCTCTTATTTAGGGGCTTCATTGCAAAGGGGGTGAATACATATGCACACACCACTTTTATTTTTAGGAATTATTTTAAACAAGTTATTTTTTTCATTTCACTTCACCAATTTTGACTATTTTGTGTATGTCCATTAAATGAAATCCAAATAAAAATCAATTTAAATTACAGGTTGTAATGCAACAAAATAGGAAAAATGCCAAGGGGGATGAATACTTTTGCAAGGCACTGTACATCATTAACAGAAACAACTTGAATTGTTGCATCTCGTTGTGTTGTTGTCCTCCGGTGGCTAGTTAGCTAGCTAAAATTGCCCCTTTCCTAAATTAGCCATGGATGGAGATAGGGATTTGGACTTGTGGTTTTACTTAATTTTCCGTACTGGCCAATGATTATAACGTAGATTCTGATCCAACCATTAATTTATACATTGTTGTGCCTCTGGCCTGAGGGGATGAAAGTTCAATATGCAAATGTCACCATGTCATTGAAATGAGGTTAAGAGTTGGGTGAAAAGTAACATTGATTACTTTTTGCTAAGATATTGATCTGCTCCTATCTGTATATATTTTTGTAAATCATTTTATGAATAGTTCACTAAAGTTTCTCTGCGATATACAGGCCACCATTTTTTGTCTATTTGGATTCTACCTGCTGTATATGGGCCTTTTTCTCACTGACCTTATCTTGTTTGACGTCTGTTGTCATCTACTCCCAGGTGGTCTCCTTGTTTGGACCAGACGAAATACAGCAGAAGCTGTCGGAAATCGCCACTGACATGTTAGGGGTACACAAGTTCACTTCCTCAACCATCTGCATCTCTGAAAGTGAAGAGTGCTACTATGGAGCATCCATGTCTTGCAAGGGGAGGAAACAGGGACAGATTATGATCGCTGTGTCCTGTCTGTGTACCTGGCACTATGGTGTATCCAATGCCGTGATGACATACAAGCCAGATAAGAAAAAGAGAAATAACTTTGATGGCACCATGCAACTACCACAGTATGTCAAATGCCGGGCTTTCAATGTGATTAGTAGGGAGGTGATGTCTCCTTGCGACTCCTGTGTTGATCTTTTTGGTCTGAAGACATCTGCGCAATCAAATAAGAAAACTCAGAGGTGGATCTATGGTCACTGCGCAGAGGCAGAGAGCTTGAGCAAACTGCTCTATAAAGAGATTGAGATAGAAGTGGCACCAGTTGAGCACAAAATGCGAGAGCAAGTGATGAAGGAGGTAAAAACTCACCTGGAAGCGAACCTCCGATTGTCAAAGTTTGATTGGGATTCTTCCTATTACACTCCACAGTAGATTGTCAGAGATGACGGGTAAACGCATGTGCGCGCGCACACACGCACACACACACACGCACGCACGCACACAATTTACAGATATACAGATGCACATTCTTACTGTAACACCCTAGCAACATGTGATTTGCGGCCGACAGTTACCGTTGAAACTTTGCCAAAGCAGTGAATGTTTTAGGATAAGAACACAGCTTTAGCCATTTCAAAATGCGTAGAATTGCAGAAAATGTTGCATTAAAACTGAAACATTTTATTTAAGCTCCATTGCAAAATGTGTAGAATTGCAGGAAATTAGCTTTAAAACTAAATGTTCTCTACACCAACCCATGTGGTGGGTCGTGACTCAAAAAACACCACAATTTATGGGTCACTGTTACGGATACAGGTATCCTGTGTTTTTGTGTGTTTCTACTCTTTCTGCCCTAATCACAGGTGTCCTGTATGTTCCTGATTGGTGGTCGTTGAGGTGTCTGCTGATTGGACCAATCAGTGAACATTCCTGTGAATTGCACCACCTGTTACTCGTTTGTTCAATCACACATCCCATTTTATAAAAACCAGACTTGTGTTTGTTGCAAGAGAGAGAGACTTTTTGCCATATGTGAGTATGGACACGGTGGTGTCCTGTGTGTTGTGTACGCACTAAGTTGTTGGTTACCCTATTGGTAACATTATTAGAATATATTTCTTTACCTGAGTGTGGATACTGTTGTATCCTGTGTACTTATTTAATTGCTGAGTACCCTGTTTAGTAGCTTTGTGTGTTTTTTGGGAAAAGGGGGGTTTAAGCTAGTTGCCCTTGGGCGTACATTACCCGTAGGAAGAAATCTGTCTATAAACACCAGTTAGACCTGAGCGGACCACCCACTGTATTTTTGTATGACTAGCAGTAGCCTAGCGGTTCTTCAGGCAGGCTAGATCAGTTTAGGGGGTTTTACACTATTGTTTCATTTCTTGGGTCCTGCTCAGCCCTTTTTCCCAAACCTTTACCGTGTGTTTAGTAATAAACCATTTATGTTTGACGGTAGTTCACGGTTGTTGTGTCATTTTTGTTCTCACTGTTCCAGGTCACACTTATAATTTGCATAATTTATGTTACGGGTCTCATGTCCATCCACCCTAGACGTTTAGAGCCACGGGGTTCGTAACATAAAGTGGGGGCTCGTCCGGGATCTATCCCATGCTACTCGTGCAAATTAGTAAGTGTCTGGTTCAGTGTTGAGCTTGGCAGCTGTACTACCTGTTTTTGTGTGTGTTCAGTAGTCGACGGCTCGTGTTGCTAGTAGGATGGCTACTTTTGATTTGGAAGCATTTTTGGAAAACCCTACGTGGGAGATTTTTGAGAATTGTCGTAGAGTGGATCTACAGGCTTTGGCTGACCACTTTTCTGTACCCATACCGAGGGGTATAGTGAAAGCAGAAGTTAGGGAAGTAGTGCTAGCGATATTGTTAAACGAGCGAGTGCTTGAGTTACCGCCGCCTGAGTCTGCTGCTCCTGTAGGGGATGTGGTTGATGTTTCTGTAAGCCCATCAGTGTCTGAGGACGAGACTAAGGCTCCAGCCACATTGCCCCGTTATGACCCCCTCTCCCCACTGACTGACAGTGATGCCAGGATGGATGTCCGCTCGACACGGCTCCAAATAGAGGCGGAAGAGCGGGCACAAATCAGGCAAGACAAGCTGGAGATGCGTAAAATGGAGCTAGAGGCAGAACAGGAGACGCGTAAGATAGAACAGGAGACGCGTAAGATGGAACTGGAGACGCGTAGGCTTGATCAAGAACTGGAGACGCGTAGGCTTGATCAAGAACTGGCGATGCGTAAAATGGAACTAGAGGCAGAAACAGCGAGGTTAGTCTCTGCTAATACTATGCCTGCTAGTGAGCCATCCTCACCAGCTGTGTCATCTGCTACGTTTGATATTAGTAGGCAGATCACCTTGGTACCTGTGTTCAGGGAGTCAGAGGTTGATTCCTATTTCAGTGTTTTTGAACGTATAGCGGTAGCATTGAAATGGCCCGACGAGGTATGGTGCCTATTACTTCAGTGTAAGCTAACAGGTAAAGCCCAAGAGGTTCTGGCAGCGCTACCTCTTGAAGACAGTTTGAATTATGAGGTGGTCAAAGCTACTGTTCTTCGTGCCTATGAGCTTGTTCCTGAGGCATATCGACAGAGATTTAGGTCTCATAAAAAGTCTCCTACTCAGACTTATGTGGAGTTTGCTAGAGACAAAGGAAATCTGTTTGACAAATGGCACAGTGCTAGTAAGGTAACTGATTTTAACTCTCTACGGGAGTTAATCTTGTTAGAAGAGTTTAAAAATTGTTTACCGGAACGCATTGTAGTTTATCTGAACGAACAGAAAGTATCCTCACTGTCGGAAGCGTCTGTATTGGCAGACGAAGTTTGTGTTGACGCATAAGAGCGTGTTTTCGGCTCGTACGGAGAGCAGGGCTGCGGAGTTGCTAACTTCTAGTCCTAGTCGACCAGCAGTACATCCAGCACGCCCAAAAGATGTGCGTCACTGTTTCTATTGTCATAAGGTGGGACATATAGTTAATGATTGCTTTCTGCTAAAACGCAAACCGGGGATGCCTCAGCACGCCAGGCCGCCAACGGGTGTTGGGCTGATTTGCACGGTTGTAAGGCCGGAATCAAGACAGAAGCCTCATAGTGAATGTGGTTTGAAAGTCCCTGTCCCAGATCACAGTTATGAACCGTTCATTTTTGAGGGGTTTGTTTCTATATCAGATAATGAAGCGTCTCAGCGTCCAGTTAGAATCCTCAGAGATACTGGTGCGGCGCAGTCGTTCATACTAGCTGATGTGTTGCCCTTGTCTAATAATACATATTGTGGTTCCAGTGTGTTAGTACAAGGAATTGAAATGGGATTCGTCCCAGTGCCATTGCACTTTGTGAACGTACACTCTGAGTTAGTCAGTGGATTGTTCAGAGTTGGCGTACGTCCAATGTTGCCAGTAAAAGGTGTGACATTTATAATGGGCAACGATATTGCCGGAGGAAAGGTAATACCCATATTGGAGGTATTGGATAAAAGTGACCAGTCTCTCTCTGAGGAGCTGGCACAGGGTTATCCAAATGTGTTCCCCGCTTGTGCTGTCACACGTGCTCAAGCACGACAAGTGGGTGAAGTGATAGATTTGTCAGACACGATTCTATTCAGAGAGTGTGACCCAGAGGATTGTTCGGGTGCTACCTCTGGTAAGCTGGTGCAGTCTGACCAACAGCCCAGAGAAAGGAAGAAGGATGTGGAACTTGTTGCTGAGGCAATACAGTTACCAGTTACTCGTGAGCAGCTGATCGCTAACCAACAGGTTGACATTAGCCTGGCTAAATGTTTTTCTGGTGTTGTCTCAGAGGAGGAGCTAAAGAAGAAAAACATGGCATACTTCATTGATGGTAATCTCCTCATGCGTAAATGGACATCCCATGTTGACGCTGGCGGAGATTGGAATGCTGTTTACCAAATAGTGATTCCTACAGCCTTTCGACAAAATGTTTTATCCCTCGCTCATGATCACCAGTGGTCCGGACATCTGGGAGTCACCAAGACTTATGATCGAGTTTTGCGACATTTCTTTTGGCCTGGCTTAAAACAAGATGTGGCTCAGTTCTGTCGGACTTGCCACACCTGTCAAGTAGTTGGGAAACCGAACCAGGTTATTTCCCCGCGCCTCTTTGTCCCATACCGGCCATAGGTGAACCATTCGAACATGTGATGGTTGATTGTGTTGGACCATTACCGAAAACAAAATCTGGTAACCAGTTTATGTTGACAATTATGTGTGTGGCCACCAGGTACCCAGAGGCCATTCCTCTGCGAAGGATTACTGCTCCGGTGGTGAGTAAAGCGTTGATCAAGTTCTTCTCAACTTTTGGATTACCTAAGGTGATACAAACTGATCAGGGTACGAATTTCCTTTCTAAACTTTTCAAACAAGTGTTAAAATCCTTGTCAGTTACACACCGTGTGTCAAGCGCATATCACCCAGAGTCTCAGGGTGCGCTTGAACGTTGGCATCAGACCCTGAAGTCTATGCTCCGTAAATATTGCTTGGAATCTGAGAAAGATTGGGATGAGGGAGTTCCTCTAGTGTTGTTTGCTGTCCGTGAGACAGTACAGGAATCCCTAGGGTTCAGCCCAGCTGAACTGGTGTTTGGACACACCATGAGAGGACCTATGAAAGTCCTTAAGGATCAGTTTTTGTCACAAGAGTTGTGTGTGAAAGAAAATGTGTTGGACTACGTTAGTCGCTTTCGTGAGCGCCTACATGCTGCCTGTGCTCTAGCAAAGGGAAGCGCTGTCTTCCTCACAGAAACGGATGAAACGACACTATGACATACAGGCTGTTTCTCGTGCACTGCAGCCAGGTGACCGAGTTCTTGTGTTATTGCCTGTGCCAGGAGCGTCATTGTCAGCACGTTTCTCTGGTCCTTATGTCATTGAAAAGAAACTAACTGAAACTGACTATGTGATACAGACTCCTGATAGAAAACGCCAATCTCGTGTGTGCCACGTTAACATGTTGAAGACATACCACACCAGACCCGTCACTCAGGTAGACAGTCCAGAGAAACTGGCCGAGTCGGCTGTCTCTGTTGCTGCTACGGCTGTAGTGGGAGGTCATGTTAATGATGTGGACGGAGATGGTTTGGAGTTGCGCAATACTCAGCAGCAGTGTGCTAGATTGCCCAATTCAGAGATGCTGCTGTCTCTCCCGTCAAGCCTGATTCATTTAACGGACAGACAGTCAGATGATATTGTGAGACTATTACACAGCTTTCCATGTCTTTTTAATGATGTTCCTACATGTACTAATGTGTTAGAACATGACATTAATGTTGGAAACGCTGCACCTATCAAGCAACATCCTTATCGTGTCAACGTCGCTAAGAGAAAGATAATGAGGGTGAGGTCGGTTATTTGCTGGAGAATAACCTGGCTATGCCAAGTTCAAGTCCTTGGAGTTCTCCGTGCATTCTGGTTCCTAAACCTGATGGGACATCCAGATTATGTACGGACTATCGGAAGGTCAATGCTGTCACAGTGCCCGACTCGTTCCCGTTACCCAGACTGGATGACTGTATTGATACTGTTGGTGCTGCTACTTATGTAACCAAACTAGATCTTCTAAAGGTTACTGGCAGGTGCCGTTAACCCCACGTGCCTCCGACATCTCTGCCTTTGTGACCCCAGATCACTTCCTACAATATGCTGTCATGGCATTTGGGATGCGGAACGCACCAGCCACTTTCCAACGCCTGGTTAACACAGTATTGGCTGGAGTTCCTAATTGTAGTGCTTACCTTGATGATCTGGTCATTTATTCAACTGAGTGGTCTGATCATGTTAAAACTCTAAGGGTAGTGTGTGAACGTCTAGCAACCGCTTCTCTAACCCTGAACTTAGCAAAGTGCGAGTTTGGGAAGGCCACTGTTACTTATCTGGGTAAACAGGTCGGCCATGGTCAGGTGCGCCCTGTAGATGCCAAGGTCTCAGCTATAAACGCATTTCCCGCACCTACCACCAGAAGAGAGCTACGCCGTTTTTTAGGGATGGTTGGCTACTACCGTAGTTTCTGTAAAAATTTCTCTGCGGTAGTTGCTCCATTAGCGGATTTGCTCAGTCCGGCGAGAAAATTTGTATGGTCTGAAGATTGTTGTACTGCTTTCAACACTGCTAAAGCACTCTTGTGTAGTACTCCTGTTCTTGCTGCGCCAGATTTTGAGCGGCCGTTTAAACTGGAGGTAGATGCAAGTGCCAGAGGTGCTGGTGCTGTTCTACTGCAGCAAGACCAGAGTGGAGTGGACCATCCTGTCTGTTATTTTTCACGGAAATTTAACAAATGTCAGACAAACTATTCCACCATTGAACAAGAAGCTCTAGCTTTGTTGTTAGCTCTGCAGTACTTTGAAGTTTATGTTGGTTCCAGTGCATTACCAGTAATAGTGTATACTGACCATAACCCCTTAGTGTTTCTCCACCGGATGTACAACCAGAACCAACGCCTTATGCGTTGGGCACTTGTCGTGCAAAATTATAATTTGGAGATCCGCCACAAAAAGGGGTTAGATAATGTGTTGGCAGATGCTTTGTCTCGTGTGTAATGATCTAGGGTTTTTTTTGTTATCCCGGCAGGATGATTATTGAATTTTGGGTGTTGTGATGGTACGTGTGTCGCAAACCATTTTGGTTTGCTCTTTTAAGGGTGGGAGTGTTACGGATACAGGTATCCTGTGTTTTTGTGTGTTTCTACTCTTTCTGCCCTAATCACAGGTGTCCTGTATGTTCCTGATTGGTGGTCGTTGAGGTGTCTGCTGATTGGACCAATCAGTGAACATTCCTGTGAATTGCACCACCTGTTACTCGTTTGTTCAATCACACATCCCATTTTATAAAAACCAGACTTGTGTTTGTTGCAAGAGAGAGAGACTTTTTGCCATATGTGAGTATGGACACGGTGGTGTCCTGTGTGTTGTGTACGCACTAAGTTGTTGGTTACCCTATTGGTAACATTATTAGAATATATTTCTTTACCTGAGTGTGGATACTGTTGTATCCTGTGTACTTATTTAATTGCTGAGTACCCTGTTTAGTAGCTTTGTGTGTTTTTTGGGAAAAGGGGGTTTAAGCTAGTTGCCCTTGGGCGTACATTACCCGTAGGAAGAAATCTGTCTATAAACACCAGTTAGACCTGAGCGGACCACCCACTGTATTTTTGTATGACTAGCAGTAGCCTAGCGGTTCTTCAGGCAGGCTAGATCAGTTTAGGGGGTTTTACACTATTGTTTCATTTCTTGGGTCCTGCTCAGCCCTTTTTCCCAAACCTTTACCGTGTGTTTAGTAATAAACCATTTATGTTTGACGGTAGTTCACGGTTGTTGTGTCATTTTTGTTCTCACTGTTCCAGGTCACACTTATAATTTGCATAATTTATGTTACGGGTCTCATGTCCATCCACCCTAGATGTTTAGAGCCACGGGGTTCATAACAGTCACAAAGCAAAAAAGTATAGAAATCCCTGGTTGGAAACCTCGATGGAGATGCTGTATTATTCATCAAATGTCTGCTGTATTTAATTAAATACTCTAGTCAAAGCATTTTACATAAAAAAAGATAATTTTAAATTGATTTTAAACTTTACTTCTACTGTAATCATTGATGCACATCTTACTCATCTATGAAAAAATTACTAATACTGCAACCGTTGGTGTGAATTAATGTCTGGGTTGACTTATATGTGAGGAATTAATCTAATAAAGGAGATTACATTGTGTGTTTGTGTGTGCTTGTTTGATCACAGAGTGTACTTGAGCTTTAGTGACTGTTTAGTTTGCAAACGGAAGGGTGGAGAGGATTGAAATAGCAAACAGGAAAGTGCTAAATAGGGAAGTGCACTCAATGTATCTAACAGCACACTTTAACCAGGAACCAGGACACTTGTCTGATATCCAGGTCATCATTCCGGTCAGTCCTGTCATACGGCCATTACCCCAGGCAATAACGGTGCTCCTGAACAGCCCAGATTACTCCACCTCTCTCTGACAGGCTATAAATAGTGACACAGCCAACACAGAGAGAATGGATACATAGCACCTTCTCAGTGATCACACCCGCACTTGAGCCACCAGATTATTACAGGATGTTATATTGATTACCAGATCAGCCTTTTGTTTCATAGCGATGTTGCCTTTTATTCTAATTTCCAATGAATAGAGAATATATCAGTCCCTTATTTGTATAAAAATACCTGAACAGGAGATACAATGTGATTGATTCAGATGTCTTCCTGACATTCAGCTCTCAGAGAGAAAGGAACAGGAGTGGACAGATACCTCTGTTAAAAGACATGGGCCGGGGTTCAAACAAACCGCAATGCACTGCTGACGTCGCACTGCACTTGACTTGTAAAGGTAATTTCAATGACGTTTGTGGAGATTGCATTTGGGGTAAATACAGCGGATGTCGGCTAAAACATCAATGAAGTCAATTGCAGTGCGATGTTGGCTGTTTTGTTTGAATCCCGGCCCATGGGTTTGAGGGGTGCAGATGGGTTTTGTTCGCTAGTGAGAAAATGTTTTTTAAAAAACATGTTATAACAAAGTGTAACAAGGAGATACTACCTGAACACATGCAAAACGTTCAGCTAGGGTTTGCCACACTGGCAGAAATGCTGGGCCAACCCTGAAATAATTTTTGATTTGATAAATCCTACGAGAGAGACACACCTAGCTGGTTCTGTTTCAGTCTAATCCCTAGCCCTAGACAATTTCTCATGCCATTTTATGTTGTAGACATAGATCAGAAAAACTGGATAGGTACATGTAAGCAATATGTTCTCACCATTTAGTGTAAGGAAAGCTGAATGGCCGGGATTCAATCAAAGGCACGTTGTCGACAGGCACATTGCACTTTACTTTTAAAGGTAATTCACCTTGTGCCAACATCCACAGCGTTTACCATGAATGTGATCTCTGCGAACATCGGGAAATTGCCTTTAAAAGGTGCATTGCTGACTTTGACAGCATCTAAAGTCCTTAAGACAGTTTCAACATTCTCTGAGCCAGTCAGCTTATACATACTGTATAATTCAATGCATGCCAAAAGTTTGATAGCTTAATTTAATACTGTATATGTTCTGGTATATTATTTTTTATGTACAAAAGGTAATTTTGTGATGAAAATAAGAAAAATATACAACAGAGTCAATATACACAATAAATCAAATAATGAAAAAAGGACCAAATAAATCTTCATCTTCATTTGAGAGTGATGAGCAAAAGCATGAAGCCCAATACATAGGCACTAGGCAGTGTCCCAAATGGCACCCTATTCCCTTTTGTCATGCACTATAGAGGGAATAGCATGCCATTTGGAACGCACTCATAGTGCCCTGTAACCTAGATACAGTGTTAGATCTACATCTTGTCCATAGTTTCACATTCTGTCAAATAGATATTCAATACTGTCTTTATATTATACATGCATATCCATATGATTGGACTTCTGTGAAGGATTGCATTATAACACAGTGATTAAGAGGCAAAGATTGAGAAAGCGAGAGAGAAAGAAAGAGAGCGAGAGACCTATACAGTGCCTTCAGAAAGTATTCACACCCCTTGACTAATTCCACAATTTTGTTGTATTACAGCCTGAATTCAAAATATAAATTCAAAATATAAATTAAAATTAAATATATTATTTTTCTCACACATCTACACACAATACCCCATAATTACAAAGTGAAAACATGTTTTTAGAATTTGTTGCTAATTTAAAATGAAATACAGAAATACCTGATTTACATCAAGTATAGACTCAAGGGTGTGAATACTTGTAGAAGCACCATTGGCAGCGATTACAGCTTTGACTAGTCTCGAGTATGTCTCCATCAGTTTTGCACATCTGGATTTGGTGATTTTCTCCCATTCTTCCTTGATGATTTTCTGCTAGGCCAACAGCTCTGCTGTCTCATGCTAGGACGACTGAGAAGGACAGGACTGGACGGGCTGGGCCGGGATGGGACTGGACAGGATAGGATAGGACAGAACGGGACAGGACGGGTCCCAATACTCACAGAAACCTTCTTACTGGACCCTTGTTTCCAGGGTTTGGAACATCTATCTGAAATGTATTATGTGAATTATAATATCATGATCTCATACACACACACAGCTCACAATGCACACTTTAAGGCGAGGGAGACTCATTTAACTGTGGCTGCTGCACTGCCTACCAATCCTACATTTCAAGTCATTATTTTAATGAAGATAAATACAATACATGTTGGGGAGTGCTTTAAAATGGGTCCCTGTGTTCTGAGAATTAATGCCCTCTCACACCTATTGGTCTGACCGGTGTTCAAATACTATTTGAAATCTTTCAAATACTTTGGGTGTTTGCTCTAGCCTGCCTGGAGTGCCAGATGGGTGGGGTTTGCAGTTTTGAGACTGTTCTATTGGTCTATTAAGTGAGGCAAGCCCAATCAAGCACAGATAATGTATTTGAAATTATTTCAAATAGTATTTAAACACAGCATCATGCTGACTGTGCAGTAAGAAGCTTACAACTGACTTGGAGAACGCTGATTGACATTAATAAAATACAGTCTGGCCGTGATGAGGTTCCATTCCAATACCCACATACTAGCACACTACTAAGAGTGTAACAATGTCTTGGACATACGTTCTAAGTGCAATATTAGTGTGGACATTGGAACATAGCCTGAAAGACTCCAGTTTTAACTCGACAGTCTAAAGTGACAGTGCAGGGGGCAGGTTTTCCGGGGACCTATGTGAGACTTCTCCTCCTCTTCCCTCCGGCCTGTTATCAACACTCGGAACTTTCCGGCTGATTCCAGGTAAGGGTTTTCTAAATGTTCTGATGGGATCAGATGGAGCCGAACAGAGTAGGAATGAAAAGGTTTGAGAGGATTTCGGAGCGGACCCACCCAGCAGTCACCTTTCCCAATAGCATGGCAATGGCACGCTCAGCCGTGCCTCTCAGTCCTGTCCCACGCAACGCTAATCCAATCAGTAGGCTGGGATTTCTCACGAGAAAAGAGGAAGAGTAGGAGTAGAAAGAGGAGAAGGACAAGAGGAGAAGATAGAACGGAGGAAGAGGAGGTTGAGAAGGAGCATTCAGCTTCATCCAGCTCAGACGAGGATACAGGTACATCTTGGTAATAGTAGACTATGCCACCCGGTATCCCGAGGCCATTCCCCTACGGGCGGCGGTATCCAAGGGAATCGCCCCGGGAGCTGTTCCACCTCTTTAGCCGGGTGGGCATCCCGAACGAGATCCTGACCGACCAAGGTACAGAGTTTATGTCCCTCCTCATGAAAGAGTTGTGTGCCCTCATGCAGATCCGGACCTCCGTTTTTCACCCGCAGACGAATGAGCTCGTCGAGCGCTTTAACAAAACGCTCAAACAGATGCTGCGGAAGGTCATCGAGCGGGGACGGGAAGAACTTGGACCAGCTACTATCTCACCTAATGTTCTCAATCCAAGAAGTACCCCAATCCTCCACTGGGTTTTCCCCGTTTGAACTCCTCTACGGGAGGAGGCCACGGGGCCTCCTGGACCCCGCCAAGGAGGTGTGGGAAGCCCAACCGACCCCCTTACGCAGCATGGTAGAGCACGTGGAGACGATGCAGGAGCGAATTACAGCCATATGGCCAGTCGTGAGGGAACATATGGAGAAGGCCCAACGCGTCCAAGCCCAGGTCTACAATCGGGGAGCCCAGCCCAGGGAATTCCAGGTGGGAGACAGGGTGTTGGTATTGATCCCCATGGCCGAAAGTAAGTTCCTGGCCGAAAGTAAGTTCCTTGCAACATGGCACGGACCATACGAGGTGGTTGAGAAACTGGGACCTGTCAACTACCGCGTACGGCAACCGGGGAGACGGAAACCTCAACAGATTTACCACGTGAACCTATTGAAGAAGTGGCACGAGAGGACAGCCTTGGCCGTGTTATGGTCGGGACCCCGGACGCCAACGGTACCAGTGGTGGTCCCGAGCAGTGAGGACCTCGACCCGGACCAGAAGCAAGAGCTCCGGGAGCTGGTCGATCGGAACACGGCGGTGTTCTCCGAGAAGCTGGGCCGCACGACCCTCATTGAACACCACATCCATACCCGGCCCGGGGAAACGGTAAGAAAGAGGCCGTATCGAATTCCGGAGGCCCGACGGAAGGCCGTGAAACAAGAAGTGGAGGCTATGCTGAGGATGGGGGTCGTTGAAGAGTCCCGCAGTGCATGGTGCAGCCCCATCGTGTTGGTGCCCAAACCGGATGGTAGCCTCCGCTTCTGTAATGATTTCCGGGGGGTGAACGACATAAGCGTGTTCAACGCCTACCCCATGCCGAGGGTGGACGAGCTAATCGACCAATTGGGAAAGGCCCGGTACATCAGCACCCTTGACCTGACCAAAAGATATTGGCAGGTACCATTGGCAGCCTCCTCCCGGGAGAAGACGGCATTCTCGACACCAGACGGTCTGTACCAGTACCAGGTGCTCCCGTTCGGTCTCCACGGAGCCCCGCCCACATTCCAGCGACTGATGAACAGAGTGCTTCGACCCCACCAGCAGTACGCAGCGGCCTATCTGGATGATATCATCATCCACAGCCAAGGTTGGGAGGAGCAGACGGTGCTGGACACGCTCAAACAAGCCGGGTTGACCGCAAACCCCAAGAAATGCAAGCTAGTGTTTGAGGAGCTGGAGTTCCTGGGGTATTTGATCGGACGGGGGAACATCAAGCCCCAGGAGAGGAAGGTTCACGCGGTACATGACTGGCCTGTTCCACGCACCAAGACACAGGTCAAGTCCTTCCTGGGACTGGCAGGATACTATAGCCGGTTTATCCCCAACTTTGCAGCTATAGCTTCCCCCCTCACCGATCTAACCAGGGCCCGCCTCCCGAAAACAGTGAAATGGATGGACGAGACAGAAGCGGCGTTCAGCCGTCTGAAGTAGCGCTGTGCTCCCATCCGATTCTCGTAACGCCCGATTTCCAGGTGCCGATGGTGGTCCAGACGAATGCATGTGATACGGGACTAGGGCAGGTCAGCCACCAGGGGGAGACTCGTCGTGGCCTGGTAACAGATGGAGTATACATCACAAGGTGGTGTCTCCATCTGCTGGACGTGCCAGGTCTCGACGGGCTCCCCTGACAGGACTAATTGGGAGCTGGTGAGTAATTAAGGGCAGATTGCTCACCAGCTGTGGAAGGCCCATAAAGCTGCCAGGAGGGCAGCACACGGGAGAGGACGGAAGGTAACCTCTGTGTAGTTGGAGATGGTATGCTGGAGAGAGTCTCATGGGGGAGACCTGTCCTAGCCTATCCTATGCTTTTGATTAGTTTATTAATAAACACCCTTGAAACTGAGCTACTCATACAATGTCCATGTCTGATCTGTGTAAATGTCTTGACCCAACCCCCTGATCTGCCACAATATATACACTACTGTTCAAAAGTTTGGGTCACTTAGAAATGTCCTTGTTTTCGAAAGAAAAGCAATTGTTTTGTCCATTCAAATAACATCAAATTGATCAGAAATAAAGTGTAGACATTGTTAAAGCTGTAAATGGCTATTGTAGCTGGGAACAGCTTATTTTTAATGGAATATCTACATAGGCGTACAGAGGCCCATTATCAGCAACCATCAGTCCTGTGTTCCAATGGCACGTTGTGTTTGCTAATCCAAGTTTATCATTTTAAAAGGCTAATTGATCATTAGAAAACACTTTTGCAATTATGTTAGCACAGCTGAAAACTGTTGTGCTGATTAAAGAAGCAATAACACTGGCCTTCTTGAGACTAGTTGAGTATCTGGAGCATCAGCAATTGTGGGTTTGATTACATGCTCAAAATGGCCAGAAACAAAGAACTTTCTTCTGAAACTCGTCAGTCTATTCTTGTTCTGAGAAATGAAGGCTATTTCATGCGAGAAATTGCCAAGAAATGCTGTGTACTACTCCCTTCACAGAACAGCGCAAAATGTCTCTAACCAGAATAGAAAGAGGAGTGGGAGGCCCCGGTGCACAACTGAGCAAGAGGACAAATACATTAGAGTGTCTTGTTTGAGAAACAGACGACTCACAGGTCCTCAACTAGCAGCTTCATTAAATAGTACCACGAAAACACCAGTCTCAACGTCAACAGTGAAGAGGCGACTCCGGGATACTGACCTTCTAGGCAGAGTTGCAAAGAGAAAGCCATATCTCAGACTGGCCAATAAAAAAGAAAAGATTAAGATGGGCAGTATGAGATATGGCTTTTCTTTGCAACTCTGCCTAGAAGGTCAGCATCTTCACTAGAAGAGTCGCCTCTTCACTGTTGACGTTGAGATAGCCATTAACAACATTAACAATGTCTACACTGTATTTCTGATCAATTTGATGTTATTTTAATGGACAAAAAATTTGCTTTTCTTTCGAAAACAAGGGCATTTCTAAGTGACCCCAAACTTTTGAATGGTAGTGTATATAAAAAGTATAATTACAAAACAAATAAAAAAAGAATAATGTCTATTACATTTACATTTTAGTCATTTAGCAGACGCTCTTATCCAGAGCGACTTACAGTTAGTGAGTGCATATATATTTTTTCATACTGGCCCCCCGTGGGAATCGAACCAACAACCCTGGCGTTGCAAGCGCCATGCTCTACCAACTGAGCTACACGAAAACGTTGGGCGCCAAATAAAACCAGTCAGGGAACCCTGGACCATGGTCTCATGAGTCTTCTCAAAATTCCCCCTGTGGATAGGCCAAGTATCACCAGAGGTCCTAGTACCCCTGGTTGGGAACCACTGGACTAGGCTGTTATGCGTTAGACGATTTACTTTCATTTTCATTTTGCAACTTCCTAAACAATGGTGAGTAGCCTTTTTACTCCATATTATGAGAAGAAATTAAGGTACATGACAAAACATGAACATTTGAACACACATTATCTTTTATTCATCTATCGATTTTGCCAAAACATATAAAGATAAATTTGAGCGTTGTGACGCGCACGCACGCGCGCACAGACACTCCTATGCAAAGATTCGGCCTAGTCGGGGGGGCGCTGTTGGAAGCCAAGGATGTAGCACGCGTCTCCCTATCGCTCCTGAGTTAGTGACCAAATTTATATATTTAACTTTGCAAAACTGCATACATTTCTGTTTGCCCAGGCGTCTGAAGAGACCCATAAACAACTCAGTTCAAGTTTAATAAATTTAAATTCGTAATGACATCAACCCGACCAAAAACAGAGTCTGCAAGAGCAGGCCGCAACAAGCCTGCAACTTCTCCCGACTCACCCCCGCCACCGAACGCTACCAATGCCGGCCCCACGGAAACACTGACTGTGGAGATGCCACAATCCGTGATAGGCACCCTCAAAGCCGACATTTTCGGAAAAATTGACTGTCTCTCTACCAACCTCAGGTCAGAGATATCAACGATCAAAGACGAGCTTAAAAAATCTATCGAGAGTATACAGAATAAGCTCGACGCACATGGGGTGACTTTATCGGATTTGGAGCGAGGGCTACAGACCACGGCACTCGCATTAGCGAGCTAGAGGCTAGCGTCGGCTCATTGACAACTAGGGTGGCATTCCTCGATAATAGATGCGAAGATATGGAAAGTAGAATGCGGAGGAACAACATTCGTCTACTGGGAATACCGGAGGGAGTGGAGGGCCCAAGACCCACGGAGTACATGGCCCAGCTACTTCAGGAGCTGCTCGGGCTAGAGGAGAAGCCATTGCTAGACCGGGCTCACCGCACTCTGCGTAGCCGACCCAGGGATGGAGAACCCCCCACGACCATTTGTCATCAGGGTGCATTTCTTTCACGTCCGCAACGACATACTGAGAAGATCGGGAGAAGCATCCCCTCTTCTACATAAGGGTAAAAGAGTCTCGATATTTGCGGACTACACAACAGCTGTGGCTAAGAGGCGGGCTAGCTTTGGAGCTGTGAAACGCCAACTACACACCTGCCCGGGCGTGAAGTTCGGCCTCATCTACCCTGCGGTTTTGAGACTGACTTTACCGGACGGTTCCATGCACAGATTCGAGGACCCGGCTATAGCGGCAGATTTCATCAACAAGAACGTGAAAGCGGCTGTTGTACCGCATGGTTTGTAACAAATGGTTGGCTAGCTGGTCTTCCTAGCAGGCTAGTTAGCAGGCCGAATGGGTGACTAACGAAGCCATCTCTGCTGGGTTCATCGACATATGAATGTCATTCTCTTCTTTATCTTTTTATTTCCAGCCCAGGTTTGCCGCCTCTAATGCCAATATCTGGGGGGTCTGCATGGCTGTTTCAGTCTGATTATTTACCATCTGCGTCGAGGTTAAACCTCTCTTAATCGAGGATAGTTTTCCTTAGACTCTATTGGGGACCATTCTATTCATGTTTGGCTTACTCTAGTTAAATGGTCACTAATCTTAGGTAGCACAGAGTAAGAGTTATCATGCTTAGCTCTAAACTTTCTTCGTATTTAGGGTTTTGCTTGCATCTCATTTGGGGAGATGCTTCGGCAAGGGCGGGTGTGAGGGAAGGGTTTGTTCATGTATATAGTTTGTATATGTTTTTGTGCCTCTTCGTTTGTCTTTGTTTTTTACATTTGCGCTTTTAGGTTCAACTAAGATCTTCAGTTTACATTGTACCTTGTCCTTTACACATCCTCTCTCTCTCTTAAGATATGACTCAGCCTAGTGTAGCCCATACTGCTGGAGGGAATGGCTTTAATTTTCTTACTTGGAACTGCAGGGGCATAAATAACCCAGTTAAACGTAGTAAGGTACTACACCATCTTCATCATTTGAAAGCTCACATCATCTTTCTCCAAGAAACTCATCTGAAGGTATCACAACACTCAAGTCTTAGGTGCAGATGGGTGGGTCAGGTGTTCCATTCCTCATTTCAGAGTAAGGCGAGAGGGGTGGCTATTTTACTTCACAGATCGGTACCTTTTACATGTTCTAAGGTGATCGCAGATCCCCATGGTAGATATATAATTGTCAGTGGTAGGCTGCTCAATACAAAGGTTCTTCTTGTTAATATCTATGCTCCTAATTGGGACAACGGTGATTTTTTCAAATCGGTTTTCTCTACACTCCCAGATATGTCCACCCATATGTTGATTTTAGGAGGTGACTTTAACTGTTGGTTAGACCCACAATTGGATCGATCCTCCACTAAACCTACCACCCTATCAACCTCAGCTAGAGTTGTTCGAACCTTTATGTCTGAATTCGCAGTCTCAGATCCTTGGAGAATGGTTAATCCAGCTGGGAAAGCATACTCTTTTTTCTCATCGGTCCACCACACTTTTACGCGCATAGACTACTTCCTTGTTGATGACCGGCTCCTCCACTCCATAACTTCATGTTCATATAACCCAATTGTTGTATCTGACCACGCCCCTGTTACTATGGAAGTAGCTTTTCAAAATGTTGACAATCAGCGACCGCCTTGGCGACTAAAAACCCAACTGCTCAGTAATGAACACTTTGTCAACTTTGTTTTGAGTCAAATCGACTTTTTCATGATTACAAATAGAACCCCAAACATCTCTGCGTCTACTCTCTGGGAAACTTTGAAAGCTTATATCAGAGGTGAAATTATCTCCTACACCGCACATGAGAACAAATTGAAAAGGAATAGGCTATCTATGCTAACACGCTGTATTGCCCAATTAGATGACATTTATGCCGTTTCACCATCCCCAGATATTTATAAGGAACGTTTAACTCTGCAAGCAGAATTTGACACACTATTAACAGACCAGGTTACTGAAATGCTTGTCAAGTCTAGGAGCACTTACTATGAACAAGGAGAGAAAGCCAGTAAATTATTAGCTCACAAGTTACGTCAACAATCATCATCATCTCAGATTACAAAAATTCGTACATCATCTGGGATATCATTAGATCCTGGGGGGATCAATGAGGAGTTCAAGAGATTTTACCAGTCTCTATATACCTCTGAAAGTAAAGCGGATACACTGGAATTGGATAATTTCTTCCACTCACTATCTGTGCCTTCGGTCGGCCGGGATTTGGTAAAAAAATTAGAGCAGCCGATCACTGTTGAAGAACTGTCTAACGCTGTCAAATCCCTTCAATCTGGGAGAAGCCCAGGGCCTGATGGCTACCCGACAGAGTTTTATAAAAAGTTTATCACCAAAATAGCCCCTATTCTAATTGAAATGTACAATGATGCATTTGTAAATGGTGCTCTCCCACATACTCTCACTCAAGCAACCATTTGTGTTATTCTTAAAAAAAACAAAGACCCTCTTGACTGTGCATCATACCGTCCAATTAGCCTGCTAAATGTGGACTATAAAATTCTAGCCAAAATTCTGGCAACGCGGCTAGAAACAGTCCTCCCATCAATTATCTCTCCGGATCAAACAGGATTTATAAAAATAGACACTCATTCTTCAATCTCCGAAGATTATTTAATATTATATACAATCCTTCTGTCAACAATACCTCTGAAGCCATTATATCCCTGGACGCGGAGAAAGCGTTTGATCGGGTGGAATGGAAATACCTTTTACACTCTAAATAAATTTGGCTTTGGCTCCAAATTCATGACCTGGATAAAACTTCTGTACTCATCCCCCAAGCCTCTGTCAGGACTAATAACACTCAATCAGATCGCTTCCCTCTGCAAAGATCGACACGTCAGGGTTGCCCTTTAAGTCCCTTACTGTTTGCCCTCGCCATAGAGCCACTTGCAATAGCACTTCGCTCCAACCCCCTCATCAAAGGCATAGTCAGATACGGGCACGAACACAAACTGTCTTTATATGCAGATGATTTATTAATATACACATCCAATCTTTCTGTCTCTGTCCCTGCTGCCCTTGCCACTTTCGCATCCTTCGGTCACATATCAGGGTATAAACTAAATCTCAGTAAAAGTGAATTGATGCCACTTAACATGGCTGCAAAAAAATCCCCTTTACATAACTTGCCATTTAAAATAGCACACAGCAGTTTTATTTATCTCGGGGTACATGTCACAATTAGGTTTGAAAACCTTTTTCAAGCCAACTTTGCTCCTCTCTTAACCCGTACTAAGGACGATTTGGAACGGTGGTCTTTGCTACACCTCTCCTTAGTTGCTAGAATTAACTCTATTAAAATGAATACTCTCCCTAAATTCTTATACCTCTATCAGTGCCTTCCAATATTTCTACCCAATACATTTTTCAAAAAGATCGACGGCCTAATTCTACCCTTTATATGGGACAAAAAGCCTCCTAGGATGCGAAAACAGCTCTTGCAGAGGCCCAAACCAGACGGCGGTCTAGCTCTACCAGATTTCAGATTCTATTATTGGGCCGCTAACCTTAGGATCATTCAGTACTGGTTGCAGAGCAGAGTAATATTCCCACCCCCAACTTGGCTGGAGATGGAGGCTGCCTCGTCTACACCGGCATCACTGTCTTCCCTCGCTCACTCCTCTATTACAGGCCCTTACTCCTCCTTCACCAACAATACATGTGTCAAAACAACATTGAAGATCTGGAATCAATTTAGGCGCCACTTTGGGTTTCAAACAACCTCTTCCTTGGCTCCGGTAGCCTCAAACCCAGCTTTTCCCCCATCTATGATTGATGGTGCTTTCTCAACATGGTCTAATCTCGGTATTAAAAGATTCAGAGATCTGTATACTAACAATACATTTAGTACGTTTCAACAACTATCAGCTAAATTTGGTCTCCCCAGACATCATTTTTTTAGATTCTTACAAGTCCGGAGTTACATCCGCAGCATAGATCCAGGATTCCCCAACCTTTCTAGTGGAACACAGTTCGACACATTTCTCACCCCTCTTCCTAATCAGAAAGGCACAATGTCAATAATCTATAGTCAAATTTGCTCACTACAAGCCATCTCATTAAACAATATCAAATCCTCTTGGGAGGAGGAACTGGGTGAGGAAATATCTGATGAACTATGGGAAGAGGCACTCAAAAGGGTACATAGCTCTTCTATTTGCGCTCGACACGGCCTCATCCAATGCAAACTCATTCATAGGGCCCACTGGACCAAAGCAAGACTATCAAAAATTTACAAGGATGTGAACCCTAATTGTGTTCGATGTAACCAGTCCCCTGCTAATCATGTGCACATGTTTTGGTGCTGCCCATCTCTGGTTGGTTTCTGGAAAGACATCTTTAACACACTCTCAGAATTAAGCGGCACACAGATCGAGCCAGACCCTCTCATTGCATTATTTGGAGTTTCCTTACCCACAATACAATTGACCAAAATGAATAAGGATGTAATTGCCTTTGTCACGTTGTTAGCGAGACGATTAATTTTACTTAGATGGAAATCCTCTGCAGCCCCTTCTCATGCTCTTTGGATTAAATCTATTTTGAATTGCATAAAGTTGGAGAAAATAAAACAGACACTCAATGGGTCTGTAGACAAATTTTATGCAAAGTGGGCTCCCTTCTTTTCTTATGTCAAAAGAATACATTTCCCTGCAGTTCCAGAGTGATGTATATCTATATATTGGTGATGTAAGAAGCCTGGTATGTACATATACGACATCTCGGATGTTAAGGACGGTAATAACTGTGCTAGCTGACCTATAACAACTGGATCAAAACAGATATTCTTCCTTTTTTTTTTTTTTTTTTTTTTTTGTGTTTTATCTTATTTATGTACTTAATGTCTATTTTTTCTTTCATGTCTGTCTCTCCATGTTTTGCTGTATCGTTGTCTTCAAATTGTTGTTCCATATTCATACCAAATAACTTTCAAGTGCAATTATTCACTAAATGCTGGTACTGAAAATTCAATAAACAAAGTATATAAAAAAAAAAAAAAAAAAAAAAAAAAAAAAGATTCGGCCTAGTCTACCGTCTTTGTCCTATACTCTCAAAAACGTAGTTTTTTCGGTAAGTACATTTGGCGAATTTCAAATAAGTATTAACCTTCTAATGCCTTTTCATAATAGCAGTAGTAGTTATTGTGGTTTTAGTCTATTAAATGGTTATGACGTCATCTTTCCCATGACAGGAGACCGCACTACGAGAGAGGTGAGCCTCAACATATTAACCATGAACTCTTCTTTTGTTATTTCAATAAATGAAAGTATTGCACACTTATTCATTGAGAAAATTAATATTGTGTCATGACTCTGACAAAAATATTTTAGGGCAGAGGAGTTTTTGAAGACTGAAGACAGTTTTAGGACTAATGCCTTCAAGATCATCAGTGTAATGGTTGAACTATCAAATTATGAAGACGCACCAAAGGAATATGTGGATGAGGTATGCATGTACCCCTTTGAAGGCGTCATTGTCTAAAGTTGGATAGTTTCTCTTCTTGTCCTGTGTAAAAGCAACTTATTAGAGCCCCTTTCTTAAGAGAGCCCCTTTTTTGGCAGTTTAATTGTGCCATCAAACCCATTGTTCTTCCAGAGGAGCCAATATGGATGGATAGATAGATAAAGCTGTCCAGAAATTAGGGTTACATTTCTAAAGAGAACATCTTTTTTATTTGTGCTTCTCATATCAAACCTGTGTCTATAAGATGCTCCAAAGCATCTTCTTCTTAGGCAGGATTAATACCCCCCAATACACCCCAAATGATATCCTTGGTGAAGACTATGTGCGTAAGATGGAGGAGGAGTTCAAAGGACCGTTTAAGAGTTACGAAAGGAAACTGCCAAAACGGACTCCATTCTCCTGTGTGCTGGATATGGTGAGTGTTGTGTTGCTGATGGTCTTGACTAACCCACTGGGCACAGACATCAGTTCAACGTCTAGTTTGATTTACATTTTGTTGAGTTGTCAACTAACCATGAATTCAATGTGAAATCAAGAACAAATGTCCAGTGGCGCGTATTCATGGACGCGAAGGGAAGCCCGGCTTCCACATTTTTTTTAGCAGTTGGTAGAGCATGGCGCTTACAACGCCAGCGTTGTGGGTTAGATTCCCACGGGGGACCAGTACGAAATAATTTATGCATTCACTACTGTAAATCTCTCTGGATAAGAGAGTCTGCTAAATGACAAAAATGTAAATGTCTCTCTGTGTTTCAAAATGTTCCTTCAATTCGCAAGAGGCTGAATGTATCTCACAGGAGAAAGCATCCAAGCGAGCGAAACAGCACCCCTCTGTCTCTCTATGTGTAGGCCATCTACAGTGGTGAAAAAAAGTATTTAGTCAGCCACCAATTGTGCAAGTTCTCCCACTTAAAAAGATGAGAGAGGCCTGTAATTTTCATCATAGGTACATGTCAACTATGACAGACAAAATGAGGGGGAAAAAATCCAGAAAATCACATTGTAGGATTTTTAATGAATTTATTTGCAAATTATGGTGGAAAATAAGTATTTGGTCAATAACAAAAGTTTCTCAATACTTTGTTATATACCCTTTGTTGGCAATGACACAGGTCAAACGTTTTCTGTAAGTCTTCACAAGGTTTTCACACACTGTTGCTGGTATTTTGGCCCATTCCTCCATGCAGATCTCCTCTAGAACAGTGATGTTTTGGGGCTGTCGCTGGGCAACACGGACTTTCAACTCCCTCCAAAGATTTTCTATGGGGTTGAGATCTGGAGACTGGCTAGGCCACTCCAGGACTTTGAAATGCTTCTTACGAAGCCACTCCTTCGTTGCCCGGGCGGTGTGTTTGGGATCATTGTCATGCTGAAAGACCCAGCCACGTTGCTGATGGAAGGAGGTTTTCACTCAAAATCTCACGATACATGGCCCCATTCATTCTTTCCTGTACACGGATCAGTCGTCCTGGTCCCTTTGCAGAAAAACAGCCCCAAAGCATGATGTTTCCACCCCCATGCTTCACAGTAGGTATGGTGATCTTTGGATGCAACTCAGCATTCTTTGTCCTCCAAACACGACAAGTTGAGTTTTTACCAAAAAGTTATATTTTGGTTTCATCTGACCATATGACATTCTCCCAATCCTCTTCTGGATCATCCAAATGCACTCTAGCAAACTTCAGAGGGGGTGAGATCTTGCGTGGAACCCCAGATCGAGGGAGATCATCAGTGGTCTTGTATGTCTTCCATTCCTAATAATTGCTCCCACAGTTGATTTCTTCAAACCAAGCTGCTTACCTATTGCAGATTCAGTCTTCCCAGCCTGGTGCAGGTCTACAATTTTGTTTCTGGTGTCCTTTGACAGCTCTTTGGTCTTGGCCATAGTGGAGTTTGGAGTGTGACTGTTTGAGGTTGTGGACAGGTGTCTTTTATACTGATAACAAGTTCAAACAGGTGCCATTAATACAGGTAACGAGTGGAGGACAGAGGAGCCTCTTAAAGAAGAAGTTACAGGTCTGTGAGAGCCAGAAATCTTGCTTGTTTGTAGGTGACCAAATACTTATTTTCCACCATAATTTGCAAATAAATTCATTAAAAATCCTACAATGTGATTGTCTGGATTTTATTTTCTCAATTTGTCTGTCATAGTTGACGTGTACCTATGATGAAAATTACAGGCCTCTCTCATCTTTTTAAGTGGGAGAACTTGCACAATTGGTGGCTTACTAAATACTTTTTCCCCCCACTGTATCTGATACTGTCGGAGTGTTGCTTTAGCAGTATGCTGTCTTTGTTGCCTAGCTCATTAATGCCCTCCTTGCCTGGTCCGGGAGTTTTGGTGGGCGGCCCTCTCTTGGCAGGTTTGTTGTGGTGCCATAATCTTTCAATTTTTTTATAATGGATTTAATGGTGCTCCGTGGGATGTTCAAAGTTTAGGATATTTTTTTATAACCCAACCCTGATGTGTACTTCTCCACAATGTTGTCCCTGTTTGGAGAGCTCCTTGGTCTTCATGGTGCCGATTGCTTGGTGGTTCCCCTTGCTTAGTGGTGTTGCAGACTCTGGGGCCTTTCAGAACAGGTGTATATATAGTGGGATCATGTGACAGATCATGTAACACTTAGATTGCACACAGGTAGACTTTATTTAACTAATTATGTGACTTCTGAAGGTAATTGGTTGTACCAGCTCTTATTTAGGGGCTTCATTGCAAAGGGGGTGAATACATATGCACACACCACTTTTATTTTTAGGAATTATTTTAAACAAGTTATTTTTTTCATTTCACTTCACCAATTTTGACTATTTTGTGTATGTTCATTAAATGAAATCCAAATAAAAATCAATTTAAATTACAGGTTGTAATGCAACAAAATAGGAAAAATGCCAAGGGGGATGAATACTTTTGCAAGGCACTGTACATCATTAACAGAAACAACTTGAATTGTTGCATCTCGTTGTGTTGTTGTCCTCCGGTGGCTAGCTAGCTAGCTAAAATTGCCCCTTTCCTAAATTAGCCATGGATGGAGATAGGGATTTGGACTTGTGGTTTTACTTAATTTTCCGTACTGGCCAATGATTATAACGTAGATTCTGATCCAACCATTAATTTATACATTGTTGTGCCTCTGGCCTGAGGGGATGAAAGTTCAATATGCAAATGTCACCATGTCATTGAAATGAGGTTAAGAGTTGGGTGAAAAGTAACATTGATTACTTTTTGCTAAGATATTGATCTGCTCCTATCTGTATATATTTTTGTAAATCATTTTATGAATAGTTCACTAAAGTTTCTCTGCGACATACAGGCCACCATTTTTTGTCTATTTGGATTCTACCTGCTGTATATGGGCCTTTTTCTCACTGACCTTATCTTGTTTGACGTCTGTTGTCATCTACTCCCAGGTGGTCTCCTTGTTTGGACCAGACGAAATACAGCAGAAGCTGTCGGAAATCGCCACTGACATGTTAGGGGTACACAAGTTCACTTCCTCAACCATCTGCATCTCTGAAAGTGAAGAGTGCTACTATGGAGCATCCATGTCTTGCAAAGGGGAGGAAACAGGGACAGATTATGATCGCTGTGTCCTGTCTGTGTACCTGGCACTATGGTGTATCCAATGCCGTGATGACATACAAGCCAGATAAGAAAAAGAGAAATAACTTTGATGGCACCATGCAACTACCACAGTATGTCAAATGCCGGGCTTTCAATGTGATTAGTAGGGAGGTGATGTCTCCTTGCGACTCCTGTGTTGATCTTTTTGGTCTGAAGACATCTGCGCAATCAAATAAGAAAACTCAGAGGTGGATCTATGTGCACTGCGCAGAGGCAGAGAGCTTGAGCAAACTGCTCTATAAAGAGATTGAGATAGAAGTGGCACCAGTTGAGCACAAAATGCGAGAGCAAGTGATGAAGGAGGTAAAAACTCACCTGGAAGCGAACCTCCGATTGTCAAAGTTTGATTGGGATTCTTCCTATTACACTCCACAGTAGATTGTCAGAGATGACGGGTAAACGCATGTGCGCGCGCACACACGCACGCACACACACGCACACACGCACGCACGCACGCACGCACACAATTTACAGATATACAGATGCACATTCTTACTGTAACACCCTAGCAACGTGATTTGCGGCCGACAGTTACCGTTGAAACTTTGCCAAAGCAGTGAATGTTTTAGGATAAGAACACAGCTTTAGCCATTTCAAAATGCGTAGAATTGCAGAAAATGTTGCATTAAAACTGAAACATTTTATTTAAGCTCCATTGCAAAATGTGTAGAATTGCAGGAAATTAGCTTTAAAACTAAATGTTCTCTACACCAACCCATGTGGTGGGTCGTGACTCAAAAAACACCACAATTTATGGGTCACAAAGCAAAAAAGTATAGAAATCCCTGGTTGGAAACCTCGATGGAGATGCTGTATTATTCATCAAATGTCTGCTGTATTTAATTAAATACTCTAGTCAAAGCATTTTACATAAAAAAATATAATTTTAAATTGATTTTAAACTTTACTTCTACTGTAATCATTGATGCACATCTTACTCATCTATAAAAAATTACTAATACTGCAACCGTTGGTGTGAATTAATGTCTGGATTGACTTATATGTGAGGAATTAATCTAATAAAGGAGATTACATTGTGTGTTTGTGTGTGCTTGTTTGATCACAGAGTGTACTTGAGCTTTAGTGACTGTTTAGTTTGCAAACGGAAGGGTGGAGAGGATTGAAATAGCAAACAGGAAAGTGCTAAATAGGGAAGTGCACTCAATGTATCTAACAGCACACTTTAACCAGGAACCAGGACACTTGTCTGATATCCAGGTCATCATTCCGGTCAGTCCTGTCATACGGCCATTACCCCAGGCAATAACGGTGCTCCTGAACAGCCCAGATTACTCCACCTCTCTCTGACAGGCTATAAATAGTGACACAGCCAACACAGAGAGAATGGATACATAGCACCTTCTCAGTGATCACACCCGCACTTGAGCCACCAGATTATTACAGGATGTTATATTGATTACCAGATCAGCCTTTTGTTTCATAGCGATGTTGCCTTTTATTCTAATTTCCAATGAATAGAGAATATATCAGTCCCTTATTTGTATAAAAATACCTGAACAGGAGATACAATGTGATTGATTCAGATGTCTTCCTGACATTCAGCTCTCAGAGAGAAAGGAACAGGAGTGGACAGATACCTCTGTTAAAAGACATGGGCCGGGGTTCAAACAAACCGCAATGCATTGCTGACGTCGCACTGCACTTGACTTGTAAAGGTAATTTCAATGACGTTTGTGGAGATTGCATTTGGGGTAAATACAGCGGATGTCGGCTAAAACATCAATGAAGTCAATTGCAGTGCGATGTTGGCTGTTTTGTTTGAATCCCGGCCCATGGGTTTGAGGGGTGCAGATGGGTTTTGTTCGCTAGTGAGAAAATGTTTTTAAAAAACATGTTATAACAAAGTGTAACAAGGAGATACTACCTGAACACATGCAAAACGTTCAGCTAGGGTTTGCCACACTGGCAGAAATGCTGGGCCAACCCTGAAATCATTTTTGATTTGATAAATCCTACGAGAGAGACACACCTAGCTGGTTCTGTTTCAGTCTAATCCCTAGCCCTAGACAATTTCTCATGCCATTTTATGTTGTAGACATAGATCAGAAAAACTGGATAGGTACATGTAAGCAATATGTTCTCACCATTTAGTGTAAGGAAAGCTGAATGGCCGGGATTCAATCAAAGGCATGTTGTCGACAGGCACATTGCACTTTACTTTTAAAGGTAATTCACCTTGTGCCAACATCCACAGCGGTTACCATGAATGTGATCTCTGCGAACATCGGGAAATTGCCTTTAAAAGGTGCATTGCTGACTTTGACAGCATCTAAAGTCCTTAAGACAGTTTCAACATTCTCTGAGACAGTCAGCTTATACATACTGTATAATTCAATGCATGCCAAAAGTTTGATAGCTTAATTTAATACTGTATATGTTCTGGTATATTATTTTTTATGTACAAAAGGTAATTTTGTGATGAAAATAAGAAAAATATACAACAGAGTCAATATACACAATAAATCAAATAATGAAAAAAGGACCAAATAAATCTTCATCTTCATTTGAGAGTGATGAGCAAAAGCATGAAGCCCAATACATAGGCACTAGGCAGTGTCCCAAATGGCACCCTATTCCCTTTTGTCATGCACTATAGAGGGAATAGCATGCCATTTGGAACGCACTCATAGTGCCCTGTAACCTAGATACAGTGTTAGATCTACATCTTGTCCATAGTTTCACATTCTGTCAAATAGATATTCAATACTGTCTTTATATTATACATGCATATCCATATGATTGGACTTCTGTGAAGGATTGCATTATAACACAGTGATTAAGAGGCAAAGATTGAGAAAGCGAGAGAGAAAGAAAGAGAGCGAGAGACCTATACAGTGCCTTCAGAAAGTATTCACACCCCTTGACTAATTCCACAATTTTGTTGTATTACAGCCTGAATTCAAAATATAAATTCAAAATATAAATTAAATATATTATTTTTCTCACACATCTACACACAATACCCCATAATTACAAAGTGAAAACATGTTTTTAGAATTTGTTGCTAATTTAAAATGAAATACAGAAATACCTGATTTACATCAAGTATAGACTCAAGGGTGTGAATACTTGTAGAAGCACCATTGGCAGCGATTACAGCTTTGACTAGTCTCGAGTATGTCTCCATCAGTTTTGCACATCTGGATTTGGTGATTTTCTCCCATTCTTCCTTGATGATTTTCTGCTAGGCCAACAGCTCTGCTGTCTCATGCTAGGACGACTGAGAAGGACAGGACTGGACGGGCTGGGCCGGGATGGGACTGGACAGGATAGGATAGGACAGAACGGGACAGGACGGGTCCCAATACTCACAGAAACCTTCTTACTGGACCCTTGTTTCCAGGGTTTGGAACATCTATCTGAAATGTATTATGTGAATTATAATATCATGATCTCATACACACACACAGCTCACAATGCACACTTTAAGGCGAGGAGACTCATTTAACTGTGGCTGCTGCACTGCCTACCAATCCTACATTTCAAGTCATTATTTTAATGAAGATAAATACAATACATGTTGGGAAGTGCTTTAAAATGGGTCCCTGTGTTCTGAGAATTAATGCCCTCTCACACCTATTGGTCTGACCGGTGTTCAAATACTATTTGAAATCTTTCAAATACTTTGGGTGTTTGCTCTAGCCTGCCTGGAGTGCCAGATGGGTGGGGTTTGCAGTTTTGAGACTGTTCTATTGGTCTATTAAGTGAGGCAAGCCCAATCAAGCACAGATAATGTATTTGAAATTATTTCAAATAGTATTTAAACACAGCATCATGCTGACTGTGCAGTAAGAAGCTTACAACTGACTTGGAGAACGCTGATTGACATTAATAAAATACAGTCTGGCCGTGATGAGGTTCCATTCCAATACCCACATACTAGCACACTACTAAGAGTGTAACAATGTCTTGGACATACGTTCTAAGTGCAATATTAGTGTGGACATTGGAACATAGCCTGAAAGACTCCAGTTGTAACTCAACAGTCTAAAGTGACAGTGCAGGGGGCAGGTTTTCCGGGGACCTATGTGAGACTTCTCCTCCTCTTCCCTCCGGCCTGTTATCAACACTCTGAACTTTCCGGCTGATTCCAGGGAATGGTAAGGGTTTTCTAAATGTTCTGATGGGATCAGATGGAGCCGAACAGAGTAGGAATGAAAAGGTTGGAGAGGATTTCCGGAGCGGACCCACCCAGCGGTCACCTTTCCCAATAGCATGGCAATGGCACGCTCAGCCGTGCCTCTCAGTCCTGTCCCACGCAACGCTAATCCAATCAGTAGGCTGGGATTTCTCACGCAGAAAAGAGGAAGAGTAGGAGTAGAAAGAGGAGAAGGACAAGAGGAGAAGATAGAACGGAGGAAGAGGAGGTTGAGAATGAGCATTCAGCTTCATCCAGCTCAGACGAGGATACAGGTACATCTTGGTAATAGTAGACTATGCCACCCGGTATCCCGAGGCCATTCCCCTACGGGCGGCGGTATCCAAGGGAATCGCCCGGGAGCTGTTCCACGTCTTTAGCCGGGTGGGCATCCCGAACGAGATCCTGACCGACCAAGGTACAGAGTTTATGTCCCTCCTCATGAAAGAGTTGTGTGCCCTCATGCAGATCCGGACCTCCGTTTTTCACCCGCAGACGAATGGGCTCGTCGAGCGCTTTAACAAAACGCTCAAACAGATGCTGCGGAAGGTCATCGAGCGGGGACGGGAAGAACTTGGACCAGCTACTATCTCACCTAATGTTCTCAATCCGAAAAGTACCCCAATCCTCCACTGGGTTTTCCCCGTTTGAACTCCTCTACGGGAGGAGGCCACGGGGCCTCCTGGACCCCGCGAAGGAGGTGTGGGAAGCCCAACCGACCCCCTTACGCAGCATGGTAGAGCACGTGGAGACGATGCAGGAGCGAATGACAGCAATATGGCCAGTCGTGAGGGAACATATGGAGAAGGCCCAACGCGTCCAAGCCCAGGTCTACAATCGGGGAGCCCAGCCCAGAGAATTCCAGGTGGGAGAATTCCAGGTGTTGGTATTGATCCCCACGGCCGAAAGTAAGTTCCTGGCCGAAAGTAAGTTCCTGGCAACATGGCACGGACCATACGAGGTGGTTGAGAAACTGGGACCTGTCAACTACCGCGTACGGCAACCGGGGAGACGGAAACCTCAACAGATTTACCACGTGAACCTGTTGAAGAAGTGGCACGAGAGGACAGCCTTGGCCGTGTTATGGTCGGGACCCCGGACGCCAACGGTACCAGTGGTGGTCCCGAGCAGTGAGGACCTCGACCCGGCCCAGAAGCAAGAGCTCCGGGAGCTGGTCGATCGGAACACGGCGGTGTTCTTCGAGAAGCCGGGCCGCACGACCCTCATTGAACACCACATCCATACCCGGCCCGGGGAAATGGTAAGAAAGAGGCCGTATCGAATTCCGGAGGCCCGACGGAAGGCCGTGAAACAAGAAGTGGAGGCTATGCTGAGGATGGGGGTCGTTGAAGAGTCCCGCAGTGCATGGTGCAGCCCCATCGTGTTGGTGCCCAAACCGGATGGTAGCCTCCGCTTCTGTAATGATTTCCGGGGGGTGAACGACATAAGCGTGTTCAACGCCTACCCCATGCCGAGGGTGGACGAGCTAATCGACCAATTGGGAAAGGCCCGGTACATCAGTACCCTTGACCTGACCAAAAGATATTGGCAGGTACCATTGGCAGCCTCCTCCCGGGAGAAGACAGCGTTCTCGACACCAGACGGTCTGTACCAGTACCAGGTGCTCCTGTTCGGTCTCCACGGAGCCCCGCCCACATTCCAGCGACTGATGAACAGAGTGCTTCGACCCCACCAGCAGTACGCAGCGGCCTATCTGGATGATATCATCATCCACAGCCAAGGTTGGGAGGAGCACCTGACGCGCCTCCAGACGGTGCTGGACACGCTCAGACAAGCCGGGTTGACCGCAAACCCCAAGAAATGCAAGCTAGTGTTTGAGGAGCTGGAGTTCCTGGGGTATTTGATCGGACGGGGGAACATCAAGCCCCAGGAGAGGAAGGTTCACGCGGTACATGACTGGCCTGTTCCACGCACCAAGACACAGGTCAAGTCCTTCCTGGGACTGGCAGGATACTATAGCCGGTTTATCCCCAACTTTGCAGCTATAGCTTCCCCCCTCACCGATCTAACCAGGGCCCGCCTCCCGAAAACAGTGAAATGGATGGACGAGACAGAAGCGGCGTTCAGCCGTCTGAAGTAAGCGCTGTGCTCCCATCCGATTCTCGTAACGCCCGATTTCCAGGTGCCGATGGTGGTCCAGATGAATGCATGTGATACGGGACTAGGGCAGGTCAGCCACCAGGGGGAGACTCGTCGTGGCCTGGTAACAGATGGAGTATACATCACAAGGCGGTGGATCCATCTGCTGGACGTGCCAGGTCTCTACGGGCTCCCCGGACAGGACTAATTGGGAGCTGGTGAGTAATTAAGGGCAGATTGCTCACCAGCTGTGGAAGGCCCATAAAGCTGCCAGGAGGGCAGCACACGGGAGAGGACGGAAGGTAACCTCTGTGTAGTTGGAGATGGTATGCTGGAGAGAGTCTCATGGGGGAGACCTGTCCTAGCCTATCCTATCCTTTGCTTTTGATTAGTTTATTAATAAACACCCTTGAAACTGAGCTACTCATACAATGTCCATGTCTGATCTGTGTAAATGTCTTGACCCAACCCCCTGATGTGCCACAATATATACACTACTGTTCAAAAGATTGGGGTCACTTAGAAATGTCCTTGTTTTCGAAAGAAAAGCAATTGTTTTGTCCATTAAAATAACATCAAATTGATCAGAAATACAGTGTAGACATTGTTAAATCTGTAAATGGCTATTGTAGCTGGGAACGGCTTATTTTTAATGGAATATCTACATACAGTGGGGAGAACAAGTATTTGATACACTGCCGATTTTGCAGGTTTTCCTACTTACAAAGCATGTAGAGGTCTGTAATTTTTATCATAGGTACACTTCAATTGTGAGAGACGGAATCTAAAACAAAAATCCAGAAAATCACATTGTATGATTTTTAAGTACTTAATTTGAATTTTATTGCATGACATAAGTATTTGATACATCAGAAAAGCAGACCTTAATATTTGGTAAAGAAACCTTTGTTTGCAATTACAGAGATCATACGTTTCCTGTAGGTCTTGACCAGGTTTGCACACACTGCAGCAGGGATTTTGGCCCACTCCTCCATACAGACCTTCTCCAGATCCTTCAGGTTTCGGGGCTGTCACTGGGCAATACGGACTTTCAGCTCCCTCCAAAGATGTTCTATTGGGTTCAGGTCTGGAGACTGGCTAGGCCACTCCAGGACCTTGAGATGCTTCTTACGGAGCCACTCCTTAGTTGCCCTGGCTGTGTGTTTCGGGTCGTTGTCATGCTGGAAGACCCAGCCACGACCCATCTTCAATGCTCTTACTGAGGGAAGGAGGTTGTTGGCCAAGATCTCGTGATACATGGCCCCATCCATCCTCCCCTCAATACGGTGCAGTCGTCCTGTCCCCTTTGCAGAAAAGCATCCCCAAAGAATGATGTTTCCACCTCCATGCTTCACGGTTGGGATGGTGTTCTTGGGGTTGTACTCATCCTTCTTCTTCCTCCAAACACGGCGAGTGGAGTTTAGACCAAAAAGCTCTATTTTTGTCTCATCAGACCACATGACCTTCTCCAATTCCTCCTCTGGATCATCCAGATGGTCATTGGCAAACTTCAGACGGGCCTGGACATGCGTTGGCTTGAGAAGGTGGACCTTGCGTGCGCTGCAGGATTTTAATCCACGACGGCGTAGTGTATTACTAATGGTTTTCTTTGAGACTGTGGTCCCAGCTCTCTTCAGGTCATTGACCAGGTCCTGCCGTGTAGTTCTGGGCTGATCCCTCACCTTCCTCATGATTATTGATGCCCCACGAGGTGAGATCTTGCATGGAGCCCCAGACCAAGGTTGATTGACCGTCATCTTGAACTTCTTCCATTTTCTAATAATTGCGCCAACAGTTGTTGCCTTCTCACCAAGCTGCTTGCCTATTGTCCTGTAGCCCATCCCAGCCTTTTGCAGGTCTACAATTTTATCCCTGATGTCCTTACACAGCTCTCTGGTCTTGGCCATTGTGGAGAGGTTGGAGTCTGTTTGATTGAGTGTGTGGACAGGTGTCTTTTATACAGGTAACGAGTTCAAACAGGTGCAGTTAATACAGTTAATGAGTGGAGAACAGGAGGGCTTCTTAAAGAAAAACTAACAGGTCTGTGAGAGCCGGAATTCTTACTGGTTGGTAGGTGATCAAATACTTATGTCATGCAATAAAATGCAAATTAATTATTAAAAAATCATACAATGTGATTTTCTGGATTTTTGTTTTAGATTCCGTCTCTCACAGTTGAAGTGTACCTATGATAAAAATTACAGACCTCTACATGCTTTGTAAGTAGGAAAACCAGCAAAATTGGCAGTGTATCAAATACTTGTTCTCCCCACTGTAGGCGTACAGTGGCCCATTATCAGCAACCATCAGTCCTGTGTTCCAATGGCACGTTGTGTTTGCTAATCCAAGTTTATCATTTTAAAAGGCTAATTGATCGTTAGAAAACACTTTTGCAATTATGTTAGCACAGCTGAAAACGGTTGTGCTGATTAAAGAAGCAATAACACTGGCCTTCTTGAGACTAGTTGAGTATCTGGAGCATCAGCAATTGTGGGTTTGATAACATGCTCAAAATGGCCAGAAACAAAGAACTTTCTTCTGAAACTCGTCAGTCTATTCTTGTTCTGAGAAATGAAGGCTATTTCATGCGAGAAATTGCCAAGAAATGCTGTGTACTACTCCCTTCACAGAACAGCGCAAACTGTCTCTAACCAGAATAGAAAACGGAGTGGGAGGCCCCGGTGCACAACTGAGCAAGAGGACAAATACATTAGAGTGTCTTGTTTGAGAAACAGACGACTCACAGGTCCTCAACTAGCAGCTTCATTAAATAGTACCCGCAAAACACCAGTCTCAACGTCAACAGTGAAGAGGCGACTCCGGGATACTGACCTTCTAGGCAGAGTTGCAAAGAGAAAGCCATATCTCAGACTGGCCAATAAAAAGAAAAGATTAAGATGGGCAGTATGAGATATGGCTTTTTCTTTGCAACTCTGCCTAGAAGGTCAGCATCTTCACTAGAAGAGTCGCCTCTTCACTGTTGACGTTGAGATAGCCATTAACAACATTAACAATGTCTACACTGTATTTCTGATCAATTTGATGTTATTTTAATGTACAACAAAATTGCTTTTCTTTCGAAAACAAGGGCATTTCTAAGTGACCCCAAACATTTGAATGGTAGTGTATATAAAAAGTATAATTACAAAACAAATAAAAAAAGAAAAATATCTATTACATTTACATTTTAGTCGTTTAGCAGACGCTCTTATCCAGAGCGACTTACAGTTAGTGAGTGCATATATTTTTTTTCATACTGGCCCCCCGTGGGAATCGAACCAACAACCCTGGCGTTGCAAGCGCCATGCTCTACCAACTGAGCTACACAAAAACGTTGGGGGCCAAATAAAACCAGTCAGGGAACCCTGGACCATGGTCTCATGAGTCTTCTCAAAATTCCCCCTGTGGATAGGCCAAGTACCACCAGAGGTCCTAGTACCCCTGGTTGGGAACCACTGGACTAGGCTGTTATGCGTTAGACGATTTACTTTCATTTTCATTTTGCAACTTCCTAAACAATGGTGAGTAGCCTTTTTACTCCATCTTATGAGAAGAAATTAAGGTACATGACAAAACATGAACATTTGAACACACATTATCTTTTATTCATCTATCGATTTTGCCAAAACATATAAAGATACATTTGAGCGTTGTGACGCGCACGCACGCGCGCACAGACACTCCTATGCAAAGATTCGGCCTAGTCTACCGTCTTTGTCCTATACTCTCAAAACGTAGTTTTTTCGGTAAGTACATTTGGCGAATTTCAAATAAGTATTAACCTTCTAATGCCTTTTCATAATAGCAGTAGTAGTTATTGTGGTTTTAGTCTATTACATGGTTATGACGTCATCTTTCCCATGATAGGATACCAGACTACGAGAGAGGTGAGCCTCAACATATTAACCATGAACTCTTCTTTTGTTATTTCAATAAATTAAAGGATTGCACACTTATTTATTGAGAAAATTAATATTGTGTCATGACTCTGACAAAAATATTTTAGGGCAGAGGAGTTTTTGAAGACTGAAGACAGTTTTAGGACTAATGCCTTCAAGATCATCTGTGTAATGGTTAAACTACTACATAAAGGACCAAAGCAATTTGTGGATGAGGTATGCATGTACCCCTTTGAAGGCGTCATTGTCTAAAGTTGGATAGTTTCTCTTCTTGTCCTGTGTAAAAAGCAACTTATTAGAGCCCCTTTCTTAAGAGAGCCCCTTTTTTGGCAGTTTAATTGTGCCATCAAACCCATTGTTCTTCCAGAGGAGCCAATATGGATGGATAGATAGATAAAGCTGTCCAGAAATTAGGGTTACATTTCTAAAGAGAACATCTTTTTTATTTGTGCTTCTCATATCAAACCTGTGTCTATAAGATGCTCCAAAGCATCTTCTTCTTAGGCAGGATTAATAACCCCCAATACACCCCAAATGATATCCTTGGTGACGACTATGAGATTATGATGAATGAGAAGTTCCCAGGACCGTTTGAGAGTTACGAAAGGAAACTGCCAAAACGGACTCCATTCTCCTGTGTGCTGGATATGGTGAGTGTTGTGTTGCTGATGGTCTTGACTAACCCACTGGGCACAGACATCAGTTCAACGTCTAGTTTGATTTACATTTTGTTGAGTTGTCAACTAACCATGAATTCAATGTGAAATCAAGAACAAATTTCCAGTGGCGCGTATTCATGGACGCCAAGGGAAGCCCGGCTTCCAATTTTTTTTTTGCAGTTGGTAGAGCATGGCTCTTACAACGCCAGCGTTGTGGGTTAGATTCCCACGGGGGACCAGTACGAAATAATTTATGCACTCACTACTGTAAATCTCTCTGGATAAGAGAGTCTGCTAAATGACAAAAATGTAAATGTCTCTCTGTGTTTCAAAATGTTCCTTCAATTCGCAAGAGGCTGAATATATCTCACAGGAGAAAGCATCCCAGCGAGCGAAACAGCACCCCTCTGTCTCTCTATGTGTAGGCCATCTACAGTGGTGAAAAAAAGTATTTAGTCAGCCACCAATTGTGCAAGTTCTCCCACTTAAAAAGATGAGAGAGGCCTGTAATTTTCATCATAGGTACATGTCAACTATGACAGACAAAATGAGGGAAAAAAATCCAGAAAATCACATTGTAGGATTTTTAATGAATTTATTTGCAAATTATGGTGGAAAATAAGTATTTGGTCAATAACAAAAGTTTCTCAATACTTTGTTATATACCCTTTGTTGGCAATGACACAGGTCAAACGTTTTCTGTAAGTCTTCACAAGGTTTTCACACACTGTTGCTGGTATTTTGGCCCATTCCTCCATGCAGATCTCCTCTAGAACAGTGATGTTTTGGGGCTGTCGCTGGGCAACACGGACTTTCAACTCCCTCCAAAGATTTTCTATGGGGTTGAGATCTGGAGACTGGCTAGGCCACTCCAGGACCTTGAAATGCTTCTTACGAAGCCACTCCTTCGTTGCCCGGGCGGTGTGTTTGGGATCATTGTCATGCTGAAAGACCCAGCCACGTTGCTGATGGAAGGAGGTTTTCACTCAAAATCTCACGATACATGGCCCCATTCATTCTTTCCTTTACACGGATCAGTCGTCCTGGTCCCTTTGCAGAAAAACAGCCCCAAAGCATGATGTTTCCACCCCCATGCTTCACAGTAGGTATGGTGATCTTTGGATGCAACTCAGCATTCTTTGTCCTCCAAACACGACGAGTTGAGTTTTTACCAAAAAGTTATATTTTGGTTTCATCTGACTATATGACATTCTCCCAATCCTCTTCTGGATCATCCAAATGCACTCTAGCAAACTTCAGAGGGGGTGAGATCTTGCGTGGAACCCCAGATCGAGGGAGATTATCAGTGGTCTTGTATGTCTTCCATTTCCTAATAATTGCTCCCAGAGTTGATTTCTTCAAACCAAGCTGCTTACCTATTGCAGATTCAGTCTTCCCAGCCTGGTGCAGGTCTACAATTTTGTTTCTGGTGTCCTTTGACAGCTCTTTGGTCTTGGCCATAGTGGAGTTTGGAGTGTGACTGTTTGAGGTTGTGGACAGGTGTCTTTTATACTGATAACAAGTTCAAACAGGTGCCATTAATACAGGTAACGAGTGGAGGACAGAGGAGCCTCTTAAAGAATAAGTTACAGGTCTGTGAGAGCCAGAAATCTTGCTTGTTTGTAGGTGACCAAATACTTATTTTCCACCATAATTTGCAAATAAATTCATAAAAAATCCTACAATGTGATTGTCTGGATTTTTTTTCCTCAATTTGTCTGTCATAGTTGACGTGTACCTATGATGAAAATTACAGGCCTCTCTCATCTTTTTAAGTGGGAGAACTTGCACAATTGGTGGCTTACTAAATACTTTTTTTCCCCACTGTAGTCTTTGTTGCCTAGCTGATTAATGCCCTCCTTGCCTGGTCCGGGAGTTTTGGTGGGCGGCCCTCTCTTGGCAGGTTTGTTGTGGTGCCATATTCTTTCAATTTTTTTATAATGGATTTAATGGTGCTCCATTGGATGTTCAAAGTTTAGGATATTTTTTTATAACCCAACCCTGATCTGTACTTCTCCACAATTTTGTCCCACTTTTACATTTACATTTTAATCATTTAGCAGACGCTCTTATCCAGAACGACTTACAGTTAGTGCATACATTATTTGATCGAACCCACAACCCTGGCGTTGCAAACGCCATGCCCTACCAACTGAGCTACATCCCCTGCCAGCCATTCCCTCCCCTACCCTGGACGACGCTGGGCCAATTGTGCGCGCCGCCCCATGGGTCTCCCGGTCGCGGCCGGCTACGACAGAGCCTGGATCCTGTTTGGAGAGCTCCTTGGTCTTCATGGTGCCGATTGCTTGGTGGTTCCCCTTGCTTAGTGGTGTTGCAGACTCTGGGGCCTTTCAAAACAGGTGTATATATAGTGGGATCATGTGACAGATCATGTGACACTTAGATTGCACACAGGTAGACTTTATTTAACTAATTATGTGACTTCTGAAGGTAATTGGATGCACCAGCTCTTATTTAGCGGCTTCATTGCAAAGGGGGTGAATACATATGCACACACCACTTTTATTTTTAGGAATTATTTTAAACAAGTTATTTTTTTCATATCACTTCACCAATTTTGACTATTTTGTGTATGTCCATTAAATGAAATCCAAATAAAAATCAATTTAAATTACAGGTTGTAATGCAACAAAATAGGAAAAATGCCAAGGGGGATGAATACTTTTGCAAGGCACTGTACATTATTAACAGAAACAACTTGAATTGTTGCATCTCGTTGTGTTGTTGTCCTCCGGTGGCTAGCTAGCTAGCTAAAATTGCCCCTTTCCTAAATTAGCCATGGATGGAGGTAGGGATTTGGACTTGTGGTTTTACTTAATTTTCCGTACTGGCCATTGATTTTTAACGCCGATTCTGATCCAACCATTAATTTATACATTGTGCCTCTGGCCTGAGGGGATGAAAGTTCAATATGCAAATGTCACCATGTCATTGAAATTAGGTTAAGAGTTGGGTGAAAAGTAACATTGATTACTTTTTGCTAAGAAATGGATCTGCTCCTATCTGTATATATTTTTGTAAATCATTTTATGAATAGTTCACTAAAGTTTCTCTGCGACATACAGGCCACCATTTTTTGTCTATTTGGATTCTACCTGCTGTTTATGGGCCTTTTTCTCACTGACCTTATCTTGTTTGACGTCTGTTGTCATCTACTCCCAGGTGGCCTCCTCGTTTGGACCAGACGAAATACAGCAGAAGCTGTCGGAAATCGCCACTGAAATCGGAAATCAGGATCGGAGTCTAAGGAACACAAGTTCTAAGGAACACAAGTTCACTTCCTCAACCATCTGCATCTCTGAAAGTGAAGAGTGCTACTATGGAGCATCCATGTCTTGCAAGGGGAAGATACCGGGACAGATTATGATCGCTGTGTCCTGTCTGCATACCTGGCACTATGGTGTTTCCAATGCCGTGATGACATACAAGCCAGATAGGAACAAGAGAAATAACTTTGATGGCACCATGCAACTACCACAGTGTGTCAAATGCCAGGCTTTCAATGTGATGAGTGGGGAGGAGATGTCTCCTTGCAAATCCTGTGTTGATCTTTTTGGTCTGAAGACATCTGCGCAATCAGATAAGAAAAGGTGGGCCCATGGGCACTGCGCAGAGGCAGAGAGCTTGAGCAAACTGCTCTATGAAGAGGAAGAGATAGAAGTGGCAAGAGTTGAGGACGAAATGCGAGAGCAAGTGATGGCGGAGGTAACAGCTCACCTGGAAGCGAACCTCCGATTGTCAAATTTTGATTGGGATTCTTCCTATTACACTCCACAGGTGATTGTCAGAGATGACGGGTAAACGCATGTGCGCGCGCACACACACACGCACACACGCACGCACGCACGCACGCACACAATTTACAGATATACAGATGCACATTCTTACTGTAACACCCTAGCAACATGTGATTTGCGGCCGACAGTTTTCGTTGAAACTTTGCCAAATTAGTGAATGTTTTAGGATAAGAACTCAGCTTTAGCCATTTCAAAATGCGTAGAATTGCAGAAAATGTTGCATTAAAACTGAAACATTTTATTTAAGCTCCATTGCAAAATGTGTAGAATTGCAGGAAATTAGCTTTAAAACTAAATGTTCTGTACACCAACCCATGTGGTGGGTCGTGACTCAAAAAACACCACAATTTATGGGTCACAAAGCAAAAAAGTATAGAAATCCCTGGTTGGAAACCTCGATGGAGATGCTGTATTATTCATCAAATGTCTGCTGTATTTAATTAAATACTCTAGTCAAAGCATTTTACATAAAAATAGATAATTTTAAATTGATTTTAAACTTTACTTCTACTGTAATCATTGATGCACATCTTACTCATCTATAAAAAATTACTAATACTGCAACCGTTGGTGTGAATTAATGTCTGGGTTGACTTATATGTGAGGAATTAATCTAATAAAGGAGATTACATTGTGTGTTTGTGTGTGCTTGTTTTATCACAGAGTGTACTTGAGCTTTAGTGACTGTTTAGTTTGCAAACGGAAGGGTGGAGAGGATTGAAATAGCAAACAGGAAAGTGCTAAATAGGGAAGTGCACTCAATGTATCTAACAGCACACTTTAACCAGGAACCAGGACACTTGTCTGATATCCAGCTCATCATTCCGGTCAGTCCTGTCATACGGCCATTACCCCAGGCAATATCCCAATTGGAATTTGGACAGGTTTGGGTTTTAGTTAAATCATTTGTTTTAATACGACGTGTCTTGGATTTGTTCTTGGCAGACTCCTGGTAAAGGTTAGATATTTTATTACATCTGGAAACTAGATTTTTTACCGCCTGCCTGTGTTATCCTTAAGATATTGCATGGACACCTTACCCAACAGGACGCTATGAGAGTTAAAGTATTTGAATGCAGTTTTTAATAAAATTGACGACTTGCACAGCTGCACGTCACTAATGGATTCCTAACATGTAATAGGGCAGATAAGGCATTGTTCAAAAGTATAGGGAATAGGGTGGCATTTTGGATGCATAGGCCGTGGTCAAAAGTCATACGTTATGTTAGGGGACCATTTTGGCTCTGGTCAAAAGTATTACGTTATGTTAGGGGGCCATTTTGGCTCTGGTCAAAAGTAGTGCACTATAAGCCTTAAACGACTAGACACTAGGCACTACTATCATGGTCAAGATCCCTCTAGCACAGTCACTGTAACCTGGTATGATGGTAAAATGTGTATTTCAGACACATGAACAGGTCCCAGCGCTGAGACGCACACACACAGACAAACACACACGAATACAAATCAATAGCAGTTATTAATATGAATAATGGAGCTGGCAACACCAAGGTTTCAGGTTCAATTCCCACATTGGCTACATTTACTGAGTATATGTGTTAAGTGTAAGTGGTTTTTAGGATAGAGGCACCTGCTGAAGTGGCTGTAGCACAGAGCAGTGTGAGACAGATTAAACCAGTCTTGGTGTGTGTGCGGGCGTGTGCATGGGTGTGTGTGTTAGCATCAGAGTCACTCCGTCATCCCATGGGATTAACGGTGCTCCTGAACAGCCCAGATTACTCCACCTCTCTCTGACAGGCTATAAATAGTGACACAGCCAACACAGAGAGAATGGATACATAGCACCTTCTCAGTGATCACACCCGCACTTGAGCCACTGGATTATTACAGGATGTTATATTGATTTCCAGATCAGCCTTTTCTTTCATAGCAATGTTGCCTTTTATTCTAATTTCCAATGAATAGAGAATATATCAGTCCCTTATTTGTATAAAAATACCTGAACAGGAGATACAATGTGATTGATTCAGATGTCTTCCTGACATTCAGCTCTCAGAGAGAAAGGAACAGGAGTGGACAGATACCTCTGTTAAAAGACATGGGCCGGGGTTCAAACAAACCGCAATGCACTGCTGACGTCGCACTGCACTTGACTTGTAAAGGTAATTTCAATGACGTTTGTGGAGATTGCATTTGGGGTAAATACAGCGGATGTCGGCTAAAACATCAATGAAGTCAATTGCAGTGCGATGTTGGCTGTTTTGTTTGAATCCCGGCCCATGGGTTTGAGGGGTGCAGATGGGTTTTGTTCGCTAGTGAGAAAATGTTTTTAAAAAAAATGTTATAACAAAGTGTAACAAGGAGATACTACCTGAACACATGCAAAACGTTCAGCTAGGGTTTGCCACACTGGCAGAAATGCTGGGCCAACCCTGAAATCATTTTTGATTCGATAAATCCTACGAGAGAGACACACCTAGCTGGTTCTGTTTCAGTCTAATCCCTAGCCCTAGACAATTTCTCATGCCATTTTCTGTTGTAGACATAGATCAGAAAAACTGGATAGGTACATGTAAGCAATATGTTCTCACCGTTTAGTGTAAGGAAAGCTGAATGGCCGGGATTCAATCAAAGGCACGTTGTCGACAGGCACATTGCACTTTACTTTTAAAGGTAATTCACCTTGTGCCAACATCCACAGCGTTTACCATGAATGTGATCTCTGCGAACATCGGGAAATTGCCTTTAAAAGGTGCATTGCTGACTTTGACAGCATCTAACGTCCTTAAGACCGTTTGAACATTCTCTGAGCCAGTCAGCTTATACATACTGTATAATTCAATGCATGCCAAAAGTTTGATAGTTTAATTTAATACTGTATATGTCCTGGTATATAATTTTTTATATACAAAAGGTAATTTTGTGATGAAAATAAGAAAAATATACAACAGAGTCAATATACACAATAAATCAAATAATGAAAAAAGGACCAAATAAATCTTCATCTTCATTTGAGAGTGATGAGCAAAAGCATGAAGCCCAATACATAGTCAGTGTCCCAAATGGCACCCTATTCCCTTTTGTCATGCACTATAGAGGGAATAGCATGCCATTTGGAACGCACCCATAGAGCCCTGTAACCTAGATACAGTGTTAGATCTACATCTTGTCCATAGTTTCACATTCTGTCAAATAGATATTCAATACTGTCTTTATATTATACATGCATATCCATATGATTGGACTTCTGTGAAGGATTGCATTATAACACAGTGAATAAGAGGCAAAGATTGAGAAAGCGAGAGAGAAAGAAAGAGAGCGAGAGACCTATACAGTGCCTTCTGAATGTATTCACACCCCTTGACTAATTCCACAATTTTGTTGTATTACAGCCTGAATTCAAAATTGATTAAATATATTATTTTTCTCACACATCTACACACAATACCCCATAATTACAAAGTGAAAACATGTTTTTAGAATTTGTTACTAATTTAAAATGAAATACAGAAATACCTGATTTACATCAAGTATAGACTCAAGGGTGTGAATACTTGTAGAAGCACCATTGGCAGCGATTACAGCTTTGACTAGTCTTGAGTATGTCTCCATCAGTTTTGCACATCTGGATTTGGTGATTTTCTCCCATTCTTCCTTGATGATTTTCTGCTAGGCCAACAGCTCTGCTGTCTCATGCTAGGACGACTGAGAAGGACAGGACTGGACGGGCTGGGCCGGGATGGGACTGGACAGGATAGGATAGGACAGAACGGGACAGGACGGGTCCCAATACTCACAGAAACCTTCTTACTGGATCCTTGTTTCCAGGGTTTGGAACATCTATCTGAAATGTATTATGTGAATTATAATATCATGACTTCATACACACACCAGCTCACAATGCACACTTTAAGGCGAGGAGACTCATTTAACTGTGGCTGCTGCACTGCCTACCAATCCTACATTTCAAGTCATTATTTTAATGAAGATAAATACAATACATGTTGGGTAGTGCTTTAAAATGGGTCCCTGTGTTCTGAGAATTAATGCCCTCTCACACCTATTGGTCTGACCGGTGTTCAAATACTATTTGAAATCTTTCAAATACTTTGGGTGTTTGCTCTAGCCTGCCTGGAGTGCCAGATGGGTGGGGTTTGCAGTTTTGAGACTGTTCTACTGGTCTATTAAGTGAGGCAAGCCCAATCAAGCACAGATAATGTATTTGAAATTATTTCAAATAGTATTTAAACACAGCATCATGCTGACTGTGCAGTAAGAAGCTTACAACTGACTTAGAGAACACTGATTGACATTAATAAAATACAGTCTGGCTGTGATGAGGTTCCGTTCCAATACCCACATACAGTGGGGGAAAAAAGTATTTAGTCAGCCACCAATTGTGCAAGTTCTCCCACTTAAAAAGATGAGAGAGGCCTGTAATTTGCATCATAGGTACACGTCAACTATGACAGACAAAATGAGAAAAAGAAATCCAGAAAATCACATTGTAGGATTTTTAATGAATTTATTTGCAAATTATGGTGGAAAATAAGTATTTGGTCACCTACAAACAAGCAAGATTTCTGGCTCTCACAGACCTGTACCTTCTTCTTTAAGAGGCTCCTCTGTCCTCCACTCGTTATCTGTATTAATGGCACCTGTTTGAACTTGTTATCAGTATAAAAGACACCTGTCCACAACCTCAAACAGTCACACTCCAAACTCCACTATGGCCAAGACCAAAGAGCTGTCAAAGGACACCAGAAACAAAAGTGTAGACCTGCACCAGGCTGGGAAGACTGAATCTGCAATAGGTAAGCAGCTTGGTTTGAAGAAATCAACTGTGGGAACAATTTTTGGGAAATGGAAGACATACAAGACCACTGATAATCTCCCTCGATCTGGGACTCCACACAAGATCTCACCCCGTGGGGTCAAAATGATCACAAGAACGGTGAGCAAAAATCCCAGAACCACACGGGGGGACCTAGTGAATGACCTGCAGAGAGCTGGGACCAAAGTAACAAAGCCTACCATCAGTAACACACTACGCCGCCAGGGACTCAAATCCTGCAGTGCCAGACGTGTCCCCCTGCTTAAGCCAGTACATGTCCAGGCCCGTCTGAAGTTTGCTAGAGTGCATTTGGATGATCCAGAAGAGGATTGGGAGAATGTCATATGGTCAGATGAAACTCAACTAAAAACTCAACTCGTCGTGTTTGGAGGACAAAGAATGCTGAGTTGCATCCAAAGAACACCATACCTACTGTGAAGCATGGGGGTGGAAGCATCATGCTTTGGGGCTGTTTTTCTGCAAAGGGACCAGGACGACTGATCCGTGTAAAGGAAAGAATGAATGTGGCCATGTATCGTGAGCTTTTGAGTGAAAACCTCCTTCCATCAGCAAGGGCATTGAAGATGAAACGTGGCTGGGTCATTCAGCATGACAATGATCCCAAACACACCGCTCGGGCAACGAAGGAGTGGCTTCGTAAGAAGCATTTCAAGGTCCTGGAGTGGCCTAGCCAGTCTCCAGATCTCAACCCCATAGAAAATCTTTGGAGGGAGTTGAAAGTCTGTGTTGCCCAGCGACAGCCCCAAAACATCACTGCTCTAGAGGAGATCTGCATGGAGGAATGGGCCAAAATACCAGCAACAGTGTGTGAAAATCTTGTGAAGACTTACAGAAAACGTTTGACCTGTGTCATTGCCAACAAATGGTATATAACAAAGTATTGAGAAACTTTTGTTATTGACCAAATACTTATTTTCCACCATAATTTGCAAATAAATTCATAAAAAATCCTACAATGTGATTTTCTGGGAAAAAAATCTCATTTTGTCTGTCATAGTTGACGTGTGCCTATGATGAAAATTACAGGCCTCTCTCATCTTTTTAAGTGGGAGAACTTGCACAATTGGTGGCTGACTAAATACTTTTTTCCCCCACTGTACTAGCACACTACTAAGAGTGTAACAATGTCTTGGACATACGTTCTAAGTGCAATATTAGTGTGGACATTGGAACATAGCCTGAAAGACTCCAGTTTTAACTCTTGACAGTCTAAAGTGACAGTGCATGGGGCAGGTTTTCCGGGGACCTATGTGAGACTTCTCCTCCTCTTCCCTCCGGCCTGTTATCAATACTCTGAACTTTCCGGCTGATTCCAGGGAATGGTAAGGGTTTTCTAAATGTTCTGATGGGATCAGATGGAGCCGAACAGAGTAGGAATGAAAAGGTTGGAGAGGATTTCCGGAGCGGAGCCGCCCAGTGGTCACCTTTCCCAATAGCATGGCAACAGCACGCTCAGCCGTGCCTCTCAGTCCTGTCCCACGCAACGCTAATCCAATCAGTAGGCTGGGATTTCTCTCGCAGAAAAGAGGAAGAGTAGGAGTAGAAAGAGGAGAAGGACAAGAGGAGAAGATAGAACAGAGGAAGAGGAGGTTGAGAAGGAGCATCCAGCTCAGAAGAGAACTGTCGGCTGTCTGTTCAGAAGAGCAAATAGTTCTGCAACAATAATATAATGTCATCAGCTCTGACAAGGAAGTCCCCAACTCAAACATTCATCTGCCCTTTCAAACAAACGGCAAAGATGGTTTGCTTTGTTCTCTGTTCTTTTTGGAGTTTTCTTTTTCTCCTCCTAGGGCCCTGTATAAAGTCTCGGTGAGTTAGTGAGATGGTTGGTCCTGTAAGTATAGCAGAGGAAGGGTAGGATGCCTCCCAGGCAACGTCGTGCTTCAGGATGCCCCCCAGGCAACGTCAGCCCCCCAGGTAGCATGAAGTGTCAGGTGATCAGCTTATAAAGACTGTACTGCACATGTTGATTTGAGATATCGTCGATTGTTGTGATCGATTCGATCCATGTCGATCCCTGATGATCAATAAGGAAGTGAGGGTAGCCCAGCCCCCTGTCTATCTGAAGTGGATGAAGGAGAAGGAAACAGGGGTTTGGTTTGATCCACAGATATCCATAGAACACTATAGTTCACCAAGTCTGTCTGTCCTTGTGTGTGGCAAGGTTTGAATACCCCACCCCTCTCTCGAAAGTGTGCACATGCTTACTCCCCCTCATTTTTAAAAGCTTTGTTTTGGTGTAACTAAGCATATTCCATCAGCTTCCTTCCGTCCTTCCTTACACCAGTCCATTCCTTTTAAATCCATGACGAACAAGTGAACGAGTCCACACTTGAGGAACGAGTGAACGAGGGGTAGAGAATTTAACTGTAGACAGAGGGTGGGGTAGTTAGACCAGGGGACAGGGGTCATGGTTCAGGGGTCAGAGGTGAAGGGTCACAAGGCCATAGCAGTGCAGGGGTGTTTGAGTTTGCAGGGCAGCACCCCTCTGTTGAGCTGGTAGAACTCCACCAGGTGGATCAGGTCTGTGAACTTGGTGGAGCCGTCATCCAGACTGAACAACATCTGACCTTCCTCCTCACACTGTGAGAGAGAGGAGTTAGCTATTATACACATACAATACGGTTGAGAAGGAGGGGAGGAGATAGGATGTGAGGACAACTTGAGATCGAGCCAAAATGGATGAACAAGAAAGAAGTAGAAATTAGAAATAAAAGTAGATGAGTAGAAAGAAACAATAACTGACCGGTAGGATCTGGAAGTGTCTGATCTTCTGGTGGTGGCACAGGGTCAGGACAAACGCCTTGGGGTTACTCTGACAATCTCTCAGCAGGAACAACCTGAAAAACGCGCATACACACACACGGACACACACGGAAACACACGGACACACACGGAGACACACGGACACACACGGACACACACCCAAAACAGTGTCACTTATGTGTGTACTAGGGTGGATGAATGTATACATGGATGGACGGACAGATGGATGTACGACGGACAGAAGGATGGATGGATAATACAGCTTCTAAGTCTTACCCGTCTACTTGTCCTTGTTGCATGATCATCTTATGGGACTCTTCTCTCATGATGCCACCATGGAACCATAGCTGTGTTCTGTGGATCACTGAAAGACACAGCAACATCAGGTAGAAGGTAAAGTAGAAGGTATTATTTAGGTATGAATGTCTAAACACAACTCATGTCCAGCTTTAGACAGGCAGAGATACACACTTATTCCAATGGCAAAGGTTCATAAAGATGTCGGAATTCAGATATGACATCAATGTAGGCTCCCGAGTGGCGCAGCGGTCTAAGGCACTGTATCTCAGTGCTAGAGGCATCACTACAGACCCTGGTTCGATCCCAGCCTGTATCACTACCGGCCGTGATCGGGAGTCCCATAGGGCGGCGCACAATTGGCCCAGCGTCGTCCGGGTTTGGCCGAGGTATGCCGAATTTGTTCTTAACTGACTTGCCTAGTTAAATAAAAAATTATAAAAAATTATGATTTAGCACTATCTACAGAGTTTTTTAATGACAATGTGCGACATGGCTCAATGCCCCAATAAATCAGCACAATGTACTTTTGAGTATACATTGGCGGCGTCTTGGAGCATAAATTGGGATCATGTACACTGTTCTAATGACGATACAAAAAAAGAGTAACAGAGAGCAATGTACTATACAGCGAACTTTGCAAACAATGCATTTGTGGTGCATTGGGGCCGCCATTTTTATGCACCTCCGCTATTGTGTAACAATAAACTTAATTACTAAGCATTTACGAAGTTACATTTACATTTACATTTTTGTCATTTAGCAGACGCTCTTATCCAGAGCGACTTACAGTTAGTGAGTGCATACATCATTTTTTTTAATACTGGCCCCCCGTGGGAATCAAACCCACAACCCTGGCGTTGCAAACGCCATGCTCTACCAACTGAGCTACATCCCTGCCGGCCATTCTGTTGTTACTAGTGTAATTGTTACAGTGTTACTACCCAGGTAGTGTAAAGTTTAGGGTACCTGAGCTGAGAGAAGAGGGCTGGAGGGGGCTGGGGCTGCCAAGAGCATTCATACGCTGACCCCGTTTCTGACGGCAGGGAAGATAAACAAAGATTTAAAATGACAGAAGTACACCTTTTACCACAGACTCTGAGTCTCCCAATCTTCCATCCCATCCCCTTCCTCCCCCTTCTACTCCCCTTCTCACCCTCCATTTATGTCCCTCCTCCACAGCGGCGCTCTCTGCTTCCAGAGGGTTCTCTATGACGCGTCCCGTCCTGCCAGAGAAGTCCATGGCCACCAGAGAGTTCTCAGACACACTCCGCTGCAGAGACAAGGATAGAGAACTTGTCTGAACTTGTCTGAGCCACGCTACCACTCTCCAAAAGATCCTAGTCTGCTTTACAAGGCAGGATACATCAGGATAACTAACCAGTAGTCATAGAGTAGGGAATAAAAATATACACTGCTCAAAAAAATAAAGGGAACACTTAAACAACACAATGTAACTCCAAGTCAATCACACTTCTGTGAAATCAAACTGTCCACTTAGGAAGCAACACTGATTGACAATAAATGTCACATGCTGTTGTGCAAATGGAATAGACAACAGGTGGAAATTATAGGCAATTAGCAAGACACCCCCAATAAAGGACTGGTTTTGCAGGTGGTGACCACAGACCACTTCTCAGTTCCTATGCTTCCTGGCTGATGTTTTGGTCACTTTTGAATGCTGGCGGTGCTTTCACTCTAGTGGCAGCATAAAACGGAGTCTACAACCCACACAAGTGGCTCAGGTAGTGCAGCTCATCCAGGATGGCACATCAATGCGTGCTGTGGCAAGAAGGTTTGCTGTGTCTGTCAGCGTAGTGTCCAGAGCATGGAGGCGCTACCAGGAGACAGGCCAGTACATCAGGAGACGTGGAGGAGGCAGTAGGAGAGCAACAACCCAGCAGCAGGACTGCTACCTCCGCCTTTGTGCAAGGAGGAGCAGGAGGAGCACTGCCAAAGCCCTGCAAAATGACCTCCAGCAGGCCACAAATGTGCATGTGTCTGCTCAAACGGTCAGAAACAGACTCCATGAGGGTGGTATGAGGGCCCGACGTCCACAGGTGGGGGTTGTGCTTACAGCCCAACACCGTGCAGGACGTTTGGCATTTGCCAGAGAACATCAAGATTGGCAAATTCGCCACTGGCGCCCTGTGCTCTTCACAGATGAAAGCAGGTTCACACTGAGCACATGTGACAGACGTGACAGAGTCTGGAGACGCCGTGGAGAACGTTCTGCTGCCTGCAACATCCTCCAGCATGACCGGTTTGGCGGTGGGTCAGTCATGGTGTGGGGTGGCATTTCTTAGGGGGGCCGCACAGCCCTCCATGTGCTCACCAGAGGTAGCCTGACTGCCATTAGGTACCGAGATGAGATCCTCACACCCCTTGTGAGACCATATGCTGGTGCGGTTGGCCCTGGGTTCCTCCTAATGCAAGACAATGCTAGACCTCATGTGGCTGGAGTGTGTCAGCAGTTCCTGCAAGAGGAAGGCATTGATGCTATGGACTGGCCCGCCCGTTCCCCAGACCTGAATCCAATTGAGCACATCTGGGACATCATGTCTCGCTCCATCCACCAACGTCACGTTGCACCACAGACTGTCCAGGAGTTGGCGGATGCTTTAGTCCAGGTCTGGGAGGAGATCCCTCTGGAGACCATCCGCCACCTCATCAGGAGCATGCCCAGGCGTTGTAGTGAGGTCATACATGCACGTGGAGGCCACACACACTACTGAGCCTCATTTTGACTTGTTTTAAGGACATTACATCAAAGTTGGATCAGCCTGTAGTGTGGTTTTCCACTTTAATTTTGAGGGTGACTCCAAATCCAGACCTCCATGGGTTGATACATTTGATTTCCATTGATAATTGTTGTGTGATTTTGTTGTCAGCACATTCAACTATGTAAAGAAAAAAGTATTTAATAAGATTATTTCATTCATTCAGATCTAGGATGTGTTATTTTAGTGTTCCCTTTATTTTTTTGAGCAGTGTATGAATAGGAGTCTTACCACAGGAGTAGCGAAATGTGAAACAGGAGACTTGCTCTGCTGAGGGCTCTTGTAGTTCTGATCCAGTAATATTCCATACTGTCAACATAAAACAACATCATGTAGCATAAAAAATGACTTTTTAAATAATGAAGGATATCAGTTACATTTTAGTCATTTAACAGATGTGCTTATCATTTTAGTCATTTAACAGAAGTGCTTATCCAGAGCCACTTACAGGCGCAATTAGGGTTAAGTGTCTTGCTCATGGGGACATATTTTTCCCCTAGTCAGCTCGGGGATTCGAACCAGCAACCTTTCAGTTACTGCCCCAATGCTCTTAACCGCTAGGCTACCTGCCGCAGATACAGTGTGTGTGTACTGTACCTTTAAGAGTCTGAAGGCAGTCATCCAGCAGTTTCTGCTCTGTTCATCTTCGGCACACAGCATCCTCAGCTCCTTGCACTCAGTCCTCACCTTACTGGGCTGTCAATCAAATAATCAGCCAATCACAGAGCCTTACTGGGCTGTCAATCAAATAATCAGACAATCAGATGTTCAATTAGACAAGACTTCAATTAGTATTTAGTAAATCTGTTACAAGATGTAACTCAGTTGGTAGAGCATGGCGTTTGCAACGCCAGGGTTGTGGGTTCGATTCACACGGGGGGCCAGTATGAAAAATAAATAAAAATGTATGCACTCACTAACTGTAAGTCGCTCTGGATAAGAGCGTCTGCTAAATGACTAAAATGTAAATGTAAGATATAGCTTGATTCTCTTGAATACTCACATCAAATAAGATATCCAAAGGAGGATTTTACCAGAGTCTCTTATATCAGTCACTAGGCCACAACGACCACGACTCCCAACACCCAAATCCTGCACATTCATCCCTGGGGATGGGAGTAGCGTACAGTGTGTGTGTGTGTGTGTGTGTGTGTTTGTGTCAGGCTCAGTGTGTCCTAGCAGACCCTGTCCCAGTTTATCACAGTAGGCTGATCCAGTATAACCAGGTTACCTCCAGTGAAAACCCCTGCAGAGGAAGTACAGTACAGTACAGTACAGTAATGTCTGTCTGTCTGTCTGTCTGTCTGTCTGTCTGTCTGTCTGTCTGTCTGTCTGTCTGTCTGTCTGTCTGTCTGTCTGTCTGTCTGTCTGTCTGTCTGTCTGTGGGCAGTGTTATGTGTGTGTGTGTTCCTCTCACCTTGATACAGAACTGGTAGTCTGTGGGGGCATTGTGCAGCTTCCTCCCCGTGGTCACTGTGAACACACTACTGTCCTCCAGGTCTGACAACAATTGGAGGTGTCTGGGCTCCTAGAGAGGGGAGGGAGGGAGGGAGGGAGGGAGGGAGGGGAGAGAGAGTGGGAGGGGGAGAGAGAGAGAGAGGGAGGGAGAAAGAGAAGGTTTGAACAGTCCTTCCTTGGCGTAGTTCCTTTAGTGTAGTGCTGTAATAAGGCTCTGTAGCCAAAAAACAAGGGCACTACCTAGGGAAAAGGGGAGCCATTTTGGATGTATCCCTGATCTTCTTCCTACCTTGGAGGATCCTTTAGTGGAGTAGTAGAGTCCAGAGCGTCTGAGGAACATGGAGAGTCTCTTCCAGGACTTCCTCCCTGATGCCTTCAGATAGAGGATCCCCTGCACCTCCGGACAGCTGCTGGAGTTTAGGAAGTTCTGTACCAACACACACACACAAACACACACACAGGAGTGAGTAAGGACTCTCTGGAATGTGTGCTTCTGTATGTGTGTATATGGAGGTGGGGGTGGAGGTGTGTGTGTGTGTGCGTGCGTGTGCGAGTGCATGTGTGTGTGTCTGTGTGTGTGGTGTAAGCGTACTCCACCTGTAAGAGCTGTGAGTTGGGGATGGAGCCGTTAGATTCCTGACACCACGCCACCATCTGCTCCGGAAAGAAGTTCTGAAGAGAGAGAGAGAGCGACCGAAAAGAGAGAGAAAAAGAAGAGAGAAAAATAAAAGGAGAGAGAAAAACAGAATGTTCTTCAGTATCACTGATTGAACCACTAATAGTGGTCAAGAGAGAGAGGGTAGAAGGAGAGAGCGGATAGGGGAGAGAGATGGAGAGAGAGAGATGGAGAGAGAGAGTGAGATGGAGAGAGAGAGAGGATAGGGGAGAGAGATAGAGAGGATAGGGGAGAGAGAGAGATGGAGAGAGAGAGAGAGAGAAGAGCGAGAGACTGATCCAGAGTAGATGCAGTATGATCTCACCCCCTGACGTAATCTCTTGGCGAGCGCACGCACACACACACACACACACACCTCTTAGTGTGATTGACATGGTAGTTTTACTGTAGTCATTACCACAGCACTGAGGTGAGGTCACTCCCTCTTACTGAATCACCTCGGGCAGTGTGTGTGTGTGTGTGTGTGTTTGTGTGCATACATGCGCAACAGTGTGTGTGTATGTGCAATGTGTGTGTGTGCGACGGTGTGTGTGTGTACAGAGGACTCACCAGAGGGTTCCTGAAGAACTCATACTTGGCATAGTTCTTCCTGAAGAGGAATTTACTGTCGCTGGTCATAGAGGCTTGAACCTGAACTACCAACTCATGGTCTTCCAGACAGCGCTCTGCAGAGAGAAGGGGGAGAGGGTGAGGAAGAGGGAGAATAGAGTGAGAGAGAGAGGGAGAGATAGAGAGAGAGGGAGAGATAGAGAGATCAGGCATTAGCCCATTTATTTGCATCGCTACAGTTCGTTATCATACTTTGTTTCCAGTATTTGAGTGAGGGTACCCTGGAAAAGAGAGGGGGGAAGACAATGGTAGGAATACTGTGAGAGAGAGGGAAACTGAGCTCAGCTTCTTTATGCAATGAAGTTAAATACATGACATAATTCTACTGTAATGCCAAGTCCTTCCTTCCTTCCCTCTCTCTCTCTCTCTCTCTCTCTCTCTCTCTCTCTCTCTCTCTCTCTCTCTCTCCTCTCTCTCTCTCTCTCTCTCTCTCTCTCTCTCTCTCTCTCTCTCTCTCTCTCTCTCTCTCTCTCTCTCTCTCTCTCTCTCTCTCTCTCTCTCTCTCTCTCTCTCTCTCTCTCTCTCTCTCTCTCTCTCTCTCTCTCTCTCTCTCTCTCTCTCTCTCTCTCTCTCTCTCTCTCTCTCTCTCTCTCTCTCTCTCTCTCTCTCTCTCTCTCTCTCTCTCTCTCTCTCTCTCTCTCTCTCTCTCTCTCTCTCTCTCTCTCTCTCTCTCTCTCTCTCTCTCTCTCTCTCTCTCTCTCTCTCTCTCTCTCTCTCTCTCTCTCTCTCTCTCTCTCTCTCTCTCTCTCTCATTACAGTAGAATTATGTCATGTATTTAACTTCATTGCATAGAGAAGCTGAGCTCAGTTTCCCTGTTCTCTCCCTCTCCCTCCCTCCCTCCCTCCTTTTTCTCCAACTCTCTACCGCTCACTGCTTCCCTCCATAACTCCTCCTCTGTGTCAAAAAACAGTCCTGGCAGGGGAATTTCCTGTTGAAGTAAAGGGTGAGAGCTGATTGGCTGAGCTGTCAGGGGGCTCGACCAACAGAGCTCTGCGATTGGCTGTTTGCTGCATTGGCCTGATACTGACACCCCACCTCAGCACCCTTCCCCCTCTCTACTTTCTCCACCCTCCCTTTCTCTGCTCTCCTCTAACATTCCATCTCTCCCATACAGTTTTTCCAGAAATGACAATGATATACCAAGTATAAACCAGTCTTCTATCCCAGTAACAGTCAGTAGAAATAAGAACCCTTGGTTGAAACTATACTGTATAGAGAATAAGAGGGAATAAATAAAACTACACTACCCTAGTCAAAACATCCTATAGGACTAGTGATTAGTTTCAATAGAATCCTATATAATTCTCACAATCCTATTGGATTTTGTGTCACCTCTATCAGAATCATGTTTGAATCCTACTGGACTACTGTTATGGAAATAAAAAGTAATCAAATTGGATCCTATAGGATTTTGAATCACCTGTATCAGAATACTATTGGAATTCTACTGGAGTGCGTTTTTTCCTATTGGGAATCAAAAGTAATCCTATTTGACCCTATATGATTCTCGTAATCCTTTAGGATTTTGTATCAACTCTGTCAGAATGTTATTGGACTACTTCTATTCCTATGTGAAATCAAAAGTAATCCGATTGGATCCTCTAGTGTTTTTTTTTGGACTTTTTATTTAAATTAGATTTTTTTCAACAATACAAAACATGCACATACAAACGCTCACCAACATCCACAACATCCCCCCTGCCCAGACCCACCTGCTCACCCCCCATCTCCAGCGTCCGTATCACTCTCCGCCACATGGCCTCTAACTGCACCATTTTGTTTCTCTCTGTCGCCCACACACTTTCAACATTTAGATAATAAAGCTTTTGACATGTCCACTGTATTGATTTCCAGTTTTTAAGTATGTTTTTCCTGCTGTTGATGAGAAATGTATTGTCCAACCCACTGCACCCTCATATGCCATGTTTTGAAATATGCAGACAGAAGTACATTTATCCTATCAGAATCCTATTATAACTTTTTCTTAATTGAACCCATTAAATTATAGTTAGTTGTCATTAGTTCCAGTACAATACAACAAAATAAATTAAAACATTTTCATTGATCGGAGACAACAGTTCTATATTCATTTCTGTTTTATTCACCTGTAAGAAAGCATGTCCCTTTAAGAGCGACTGATGATGTCACAGCTAGCACGAGCACGCAGTGTTAATTAGCCTAACTCCCAAGTTCAGCTCGCCACCTGTGGCTGTGCAGAGAATCTCAGGTTTTCTAACATTATTGTTAGCCGTTTTATCCTTCACTGTACGTGAATGCAAGAACTGTGAGTACAGTCTTATTCCTTATGTTTCCTGACGAATGTTTTAGTCATATTTTCATCATTGTACAGGATTTTATGCACTTGTTTTTATGCTAGCTAAGAAACTACTGTTAGCCACATTTTGCCTGTCAGTTGACTAGCTACAGTATAAATACAAAAGTAAGTGGACACCCCTTCAAATGAGTGGATTCGGTTATTTCAGCCACACCCATTGCTGACAGGTGTATAAACAGGTGTATGAACTCGAGCACACAGCCATGCAATCTCCATAGACAAACATTGGCAGTAGAATGGCCTTACTGAAGAGCTCAGTGAATTTCAACGTGGCACCGTCATAGGAGGCCACCTTTCCAACAAGTCAGTTCGTAATATTTCTGCCCTGCTAGAGCTGCTCCGGTTAACTGTAAGTGCTGTTGTGAAGTGGAAACGTCTAGGAGCAACAACAGCTCAGCCGCGAAGTGGTAGGCCACACAAGCTCACAGAACGGGACCGGCGAGTGCTGAAGCGCGTAGCGCGTAAAAATCATCTGTCCTCGGTTGCAACACTCACTACCCAGTTCCAAACTGCCTCTGGAAGCAACGTCAGCACAATAACTATTCGTTTCCATGGCCGAGCAGCCGCCACAAGCCTAAGGTCACCATGTGGTGTAAAGCTTGCCGCCATTGGACTCTGGAGCAGTAGAAACGCGTTCTCTGGAGTGATGAATCACGCATCACTATCTGGCAGTCCGACGGACAAATCTGGGTTTGGCAGATGCCAGGAGAATGCTACCTGCCCCAATGCATAGTGCCAACTGTAAAGTTTGGTCTGGGGCTGTTTTTCATTGTTTGGGCTAGGCCCCTTAGTTCCAGTGAAGGGAAATCGTAATGCTACAGTATACAATGATATTGTAGACGATTATGTGCTTCCAACTTTGTGGCAACAGTTTGGGGAAGGCCTTTTCCTATTTCAGCATGACAATGCCCCCGTGTACAAAGCGAGGTCCATACAAAAAATTGTTTGTCAAGGTCGGTGTGGAAGACCTTGACTGGCCTGCACAGAGCCCTGACCTTAACCCCATCGAACACCTTTGGGATGAATTGGAACTTTGACTGCGAGCCAGGCCTAATCGCCCAACATCAGTGCCCAGCCTCACTAATGCTCTTGTGGCTGAAAGGAAACAAGTATCCGCAGCAATGGTCCAACATTTAGTGGAAAGCCTTCCCAGAAGAGTGGAGGCTGTTATACCAGCAAAGGGGGATCAACTCCATATTAATGCCCATGATTTTGGAATGAGATGTTCAACTAGCAGGTGTCCACATACATTTGGTCATGTAGTGTAGCTAACTAGCTAAGTTGTAGCCATTTGTATGTCGTTTTTGAGTCACTGTATTGTTATAACAGATGAGAAATGTTTTTTCTTTGTTATTGCTAAATATATGTGCCTTATTATAGGCAAGTCAACTACGTTTTCATGATTTCTGGTAGATCCCTAGTAGAATAATCTGATCAGATTTAGGAACCAGTCCTATTGGAGTCCTATGGGATTCTTCTCTATTTTTATATATATTTTTATGTGTTCTCCTTTCCCTCTCTCTTGATCTTGAGGTAGAGATCACATGATGGGACTCCAGCTGATTGGAGACGCATAGTTACCCCACACACACACACACACACACACACACACACACACACACACACACACACACACACAGAGAGAGAAACTACAGCTCAGCGTTCAACACCATAGTGCCCTCAAAGCTCATCACTAAGCTAAGGACCCTGGGACTAAACACCTCCCTCTGCAACGGGCCGCCCCCAGGTGGTAAGGGTAGGTAACAACACATCTGCCACGCTGATCCTCAACACGGGGGCCCCTCAGGGGTGCGTGCTCAGTCCCCTCCTGTACTCCCTGTTCACCCATGACTGCATGGCCAGGCACGACTCCAACACCATCATTAAGTTAGCAAACGACAGTGGTAGGCCTCATCACAGACAACGATGAGACAGCCTATAGGGAGGAGGTCAGAGACCTGGCCGTGTGGTACCAGGATAACAACCTCTCAACGTGATCAAGACAAAGGAGATGATTGTGGACTACAGGGAAAAAAAGAGGACTGAGCATGCCCCCATTCTCATCGACAGGGCTGTATTGGAACAGGTTGAGAGCTTCAAATTCCTTGGTGTCCACATCACCAACAAACTATCATGGTCCAAACACACCAACACAGTCATGAAGAGGGCATGACAAAGCCTATTCCCCCTCATGAGACTGAAAAGATTTAGCATGGGTCCTCAGATCCTCAAAAAGTTATACAGCTGCACCATCGAGAGCATCCTGACTGGTTGCATCACCGCCTGGTATGGCAACTGCTCGGCCTCCGACCGCAAGGCACTACAGAGGGTAGTGCGTACGGCCCAGTACATCACTAGGGCCAAGCTTCCTGCCATCCAGGACCTCTATACCAGGTGGTGTCAGAGGAAGGCCCTAAATATTGTCAAAGACTCCAGCCACCCTAGTCATAGACTGTTCTCTCTGCTACCACATGGCAAGCAGTACCGGAGCGCCAAGTCTAGGTCGAAAAGGCTTCTTAACAGCTTCTACCCCCAAGCCATAAGACTCCTGAACAGCTAATCATGGCTACCCAGACTATTTGCATTGCCTCTCTATCCTGGCGTCTGGCAGGGAAATGTCCTGTTTAAGTAGAGGGAGAGAGCTGAGCTATCTGGGGGCTCGACCAACAGAGCTCTGTGATTGGCTGTTTGCTGCATTGCCTGATACTGACACCCCACTTCAGCACCCTTCCCCCTCTCCCTCTCTCTACTTTCTCCACCCCTCCCTTTATCTGCTCTCCTCTAACATTCCATCTCTCCAATACAGTTTTTCCAAAAATGACGATACTCTACGAAGTATAAACCAGTCTTCTATCCCAGTAACAGTCAGTAGAAATAGAAACCCTTGGTTGAAACTATACTGTATAGAGAATAATAGGGAAGAAATAAAACTAAAGGTCATAAAAGGTAGAAGTGTGGATTTTATGTGATTGAAGCTTTTAGGTAGCAAGGATCTATATGCTTCCCCAACCTTAACACACTCGACGCACAGACACACACACACACCAGACAGACAGCACACACACACACACCGAGGCCCAGTAGTGGGTGATGTTCCACCAGGCTCCAGCTGTTGTCGTCCAGACAGTGGCTCTTATAGACCAGGAACTGACACACGTCTCTGGCCCTCATATCGGCTGGCACCTCCACCACCTTCCCTGCGCCATCTTCACAATATACCTTGATGATCTGGACACACACACACACAGAGAGAGAGAGAGAGGGAGAGAAATATTATATTAATATAAAAACATTAATATGATCATTATAAAGACACAGTCCCTGCCCCATCATCACTGTTCACATTTATTAGAATGAAGGGTCACAAAATAAATGTATAGTCATTACAAACAGGCCACTGTAAAGAGCAGTTGAAACATTAAGGGCCGGTTAACCAGTTAAGGGCCCGTTAAGCCTAGCCCATGGACTAAAAAGCATGCTCAATATGACTAGGCCTAATCTGTGTCCGGGAAACTGGCACATAGAGCTGCTAGAGCAGTTTCTTCTGAACACAAACTGTAACACTGCAGCTATACTGCATTATGATGCCGTTATAACACATTGTAAGACTTGGCATAAGCATGACTGTCTGCCTTATGTCTTATTATCATCTCATAATAATACAGACTAAATAACAGCTGTTTTGATTGAGTTGAAATGTTAATAAAACAGGGTTGGTTTCCTGGACACAGATCAAGCCTACTCCTGATCGATAGAGATTCTCCACTGAGCTTTTAGGTCCAGGACTTAGTCTGGGTTGGGGAAACAGAGACACAGTAGGACTATTACGGTTACTGACACACACACACACACACACACACACACACACACCAATATGCCTGAGATATACTGTACACACCATACATACACACCTCTGAGATACACGCACTAAACATACATATGACTGAAAATGTACCTAAACATATACAATACTCACACTTAAAAATACACATACGCACTTAACGATGTACTCACAAATATTCACGCTTGAAAAACACACCCACTTAGACATTTATTCATTTACATACATACACTTATTGATAGATATATCTACCTATCTTCTTTCTCCCAGCAGGGAAGTGTGTGTGTGTGTGTGTGTGTGTGTGTGTGTGTGAGAGAGAAAGAGAGAGGGTGCTGTGTAGAAAATAGAATTTCCATCATTCAACGTTTTATCCCCAAACCCATGAAGACACATTGTAGAGAATCACACGACACTAGAAACAACTCCACAGTAGAACACAGAATCACAAGACACTAGAAACAACTCCACAGTAGAACACAGAATCACAAGACACTAGAAACAACTCCACAGTAGAACACAGAATCACAAGACACTAGAAACAACTCCACAGTAGAACACAGAATCACAAGACACTAGAAACAACTCCTCCGCCCCCCGTCCCAGCCCAGCCCAGTGCCCGGGCTGTGTCTTGACCATTACAGGACAGAGACAGGACAGCAGAGAACACAAAGGTTACACACTAGAAAGGAGACACCAGAAACAAAATAAAAGTATTCTTGCGTCTCATAGTAGTTTGAGAACGTTTCTAAATGTGGAATGTCATCACCGCTAAAGCTATACACACAGACACACAGACACACACACACACACACACACACACACACCACACCCTACCCACTACAAACACACACTCTTACCTCTACAGCCTGAAAGAGGCAACAGTCAGGAGAGCACGATGGCATTTTCACACTGAGCCTCACTCTGCTTAGACAGAGAGAGGAAGAGAGGAGAGAGAGAAAGAGGGAGGGAGGGGAAAGGAGCGGAAGCGAGGGAGGGACAGAGGTAAATAGAACACGAGAGAGGCAGAGAGAGAAGGAAGGGACATAGAATAGAACAAGGAATATGGGCGAGGGAGAGAGACAGGAAGAGAGAAGGAGAGTGACAGGGAGAGAGAAGGAGAGAGACAGTGAGAGGGAATGAGAAAGGTGGAAGGAGAGGGAAAGAGAAAGAGAGATAAGGCAAGAGAGAGAGGGAGAGAGAAGGAGAGAGTGAGGAGGAGAGAAAGAGAGAAGGAGAAAGAGATTGAGAGATCCCTTCCTCTCGTGCTGGGCAGGATAATGCCTGAACGCTCCTCTCGCTAAGACTCAGCCAGTGGATTAGTGCAGTGTGTGTGTGTTTGTGTGTGTCATGCGTGCAGAGAAGTCGCTTCATGTCACACACACACGCGCACACACACACTTGCATGAATGCACGCACACATTTTCTAGCTACCTTACGTTTTCTATTTCTCCTATCAGACCTCTCTCCCCCCTTTTCCCCCTCCCCCTCTTATCTCCTTTCCTTTCCAGCCCTCCTGCCATTCTCTCCTCTGCAGATGGGTGTGAGATGGAGGGATGAGGGGTCAGGTATGGAGCATTCTGAGGAACAGATCTCTGTTGTCTTTCATGGGGGAGAAAGAGTTTGGGTCACTGGTTAAAGTGAAAGAGTCTGTAAAGGGATCTTTAGTTTGAGACTGTGATCACATGTCAAGTATAGGGGCTGGCAGACACACAGAGAGAGAGAGAGGGAGAGCGAGAGCGAGAGCGAGAAAGAAAGAAAGAAAGAGAGAGGGAGAGAGAGACAGACAGAGCTAGAGACAGAGGGACAGATAGAGAGATAGAGGGAGAGAGAGACAGAGCTAGAGACAGAGGGACAGATAGAGAGAGAGAGACAGAGCTAGAGACAGAGGGACCGATAGAGGGAGAGAGAGAGAACTAGAGACAGAGGGACAGATAGAGAGGGAGAGAGAGAGAGAAAGAGCTAGAGACAGAGAGAGAGAGACAGACAGGGCTAGAGACAAAGGGACAGATAGGGAGAGAGAGACAGGGCTAGAGACAAAGGGACAGAGAGAGAGAGAGGGAGGGAGAGACAGGGCTAGAGACAAAGGGACAGAGAGAGAGAGAGGGAGGGAGAGACAGGGCTAGAGACAAAGGGACAGAGAGAGAGAGAGGGAGGGAGAGACAGGGCTAGAGACAAAGGGACAGAGAGAGAGAGAGGGAGAGAGAGAGGGAGAGAGAGACAGGGCTAGAGACAAAGGGACAGAGAGAGAGAGAGGGAGGGAGAGAGAGACAGGGCTAGAGACAAAGGGACAGAGAGAGAGAGAGGGAGAGAGAGAGGGAGAGAGAGACAGGGCTAGAGACAAAGGGACAGAGAGAGAGAGAGGGAGAGAGAGACAGGGCTAGAGACAAAGGGACAGAGAGAGAGAGAGGGAGGGAGAGAGAGACAGGGCTAGAGACAAAGGGACAGAGAGAGAGAGAGGGAGGGAGAGAGAGACAGGGCTAGAGACAAAGGGACAGAGAGAGAGAGAGGGAGAGAGAGAGGGAGAGAGAGACAGGGCTAGAGACAAAGGGACAGATAGAGAGAGAGAGAGGGAGAGAGACAGGGGATTGCTCAGCTATTCTGCAGAGAGAAAAGGGAAGATGAAGAGGAGAGAGATGGGTGATGGGGGATTAAGAGAGGGAGAGAGACATAGTTACAAATAATGTTTTCTTTATTTAGATTCTAGTTTATTATCTATTTATTCATTAATTCATTATTTTAGTTTAAACTGAATAAAATCAAGCAATTATTCAATTGTGTATAAATTGTCAATAACAATAATAATAAAGAGATTAATGATTTTTGAGGTCAGTTCAGTTTCGTTTAGATGATAAAAAGATTATCACAGTTGTCCATTTCTATATTTTAGACATTAAATGCACCATGCATTATGTGGGTTGAATGCTGTAACACAGAATAAAACAATTAATAAAAGTCCCATGACGGTAGTGACTGCCCATTACTGCATATCACTTATTAACCATCATTTATTCACATTACTTTACTTTAATTTAGTATTTGTTTTATTTGATTACTTTATTATTTCATTCCAAGTCATCATCTCATCTCTATAGAGCTGCTGCCTGTGCTGTCTTACATAATGACTATTTTAGTAGTTCTTAAAAATATATATTATAAATAAGGCATACTTTATGACTGCTGAATACCAACTATCAATCACTTAGATCAAGTATTTTCAGGTAGAGATACCTCATGAAGCAACTGCTCTCTATCCCTCTCCATCGCGTGTTCTTCTGTCTCTTCTCTCAGTCTCTGTCTGCGCCATAGAGATAGATAGATCTGTGCAATTATAGCATCTGTGACAGCATGGTCAGCGCCGTTGAGGCTACAATGCTAAGGATTCCCCACCCAGTTGACTACTTTGACTACTTTAAAATGGTGGAAGCATGGAGGAAGCCCTCAATGGAGCAGCCCATGCTAAAATTGCCTTTTGGCCACTAGAGGCCTCTATAATCATCAGACCGGACAAGTAGGTGCGCAATGGATTATGGTCATTGTAGTGAATTACCACGTTTTCTGCGCTAAACTATATCGTATATTGGCCTGTTGGAAACTACAAATCCCTACTACATCGCACAGTTCGGGCTTGATTTGATTTATCTCTAGTGAAACTGGGCATTGAGCTCACAGAAGAAAAACAACGAATGAAATGGAATTCAGTCAATTAGTTGTTTAGAAAACCAAAAATAACCAACGTTTTGGTTAATCGCTCAGCACTAAAAGAGACCGAGGGACAGAAAGATAGAGAGAAAGAGTGAGAGAGGCAGAAGGAGACAAAGAAAGAGAGGAATGTCAGTAATGTAATACTGAGTCATAATCAGCCTCATGTGTGGAGCGCTGCATGCCAGTTGGCCCCTAACACAGCCTGCATAAGAAAACACACCACATACACGCATGTACGCAAGTATACACACACATACACGCACACACAAACGCACATTGACACACATACAGTGCCTTGCAAAAGTATTCATCCCCCTTGGCGTTTTTCCTATTTTGTTGCATTACAACCTGTAATTTAAATGGATATTTATTTGTATTTCATGTAATGGACATACACAAAATAGTCCAAATTGGTGAAGTGAAATGAAAAAAATAACTTGTTTCAAAGAATTAGAACAAATAAATAACCGAAAAGTGGTGCGTGTAAATGTATTCACCCCTTTTGCTATGAAACCCCTAAATAAGATCTGGTGCAACCAATTACCTTCAGAAGTCACATAACTAGTTAAATAAAGTCCACCTGTGTGCAATCTAAGTGTCACATGATCTGTCACATGATCTCAGTATATATACACACCTGTTCTGAAAGGCCCCAGAGTCTGCAACACCACTAAGCAAGGGGCACCACCAAGCAAGCGGCACCATGAAGACCAAGGAGCTGTCCAAACAGGTCAGGGACAAAGATGTGGAGAAGTACAGATCAGGGTTGGGTTATAAAAAAAGATCAGAAACTTTGAACATCCCACAGAGCACCATTAAATCCATTATTAAAATGTTTTAAGAATATGGCACCACAACAAACCTGCCAAGAGAGGGCCGCCCACCAAAACTCACGGACCAGGCAAGGAGGGCATTAATCAGAGAGGCAACAAAGAGACCAAAGATAACCCTGAAGGAGCTGCAAAGCTCCACAGCGGAGTTTGGAGTATCTGTCCATAGGACCACTTTAAGCCGTAAACTCCACAGAGCTGGGCATTACGGAAGAGTGGCCAGAAAAAAGCCATTGCTTAAAGAAAAAATAAGCAAACAAGTTTGGTGTTCGCCAAAAGGCATGTGGGAGACTCCCCAGACATATGGAAGAAGGTACTCTGGTCAGATGAGACTAAAATTGAGCTTTTTGGCCATCAAGGAAAATGGTATGTCTGGCGCAAACCCAACACCTCTCATCACCCCGAGAACACCATCCCCACAGTGAAGCATGGTGGTGGCAGCATCATGCTGTGGGGATGTTTTTCATCGGCAGGGACTGAGAAACTGGTCAGAATTGAAGGAATGATGGATGGCGCTAAATACAGGGAAATTATTGAGGGAAACCTCTTTCAGTCTTCCAGAGATTTGAGACTGGGACAGAGGCTCACCTTCCAGCAGGACATGAATAGTTATGCACGCTCAAGTTCCGTTTTTTTGTCTTCTTGTTTGTTTCACAATAAAAAATATGTTGCATCTTCAAAGTGGTAGGCATGTTGTGTAAATCAAATGATACAAACCCCCCCCCAAAAAATCAATTTTAATTCCAGGTTGTAAGGCAACAAAATAGGAAAAATGCCAAGGGAGATGAATACTTTCGCAAGCCACTGTACATGCACGCACACAAGCATGCATGCATGCACACACACACAGAGCATGAAATGTTAGCTATGTTAAGCCCCACAGCAAGAGAGAGAGCTGGGGGTTGTCATAGGCAACATCCACAGAGAGGAATGTGTGTCAGTAAAACTCTTCAGTCACATCATTCATCACATAATAACTATTAACACCCTCTTCCTTTATTCCCTCTTCCTCCCTTCCTTTAACCCCCTTTCCTCCCCTTGCTCCTTCCTTCTCTCTCCTCCTTTCTCACACCTCTTTCTCCCCCTTTCCCCACTGCATCTCAGACATCTGACCATCTCATGGAGAGAAAGATGGAAGCGAAGCATCTAGACTTTATGAGCATGCAGAATTATGTGGTTGTTATCTGGGTCAATGTGTGTGTGATGTGTTAACTTGATTGGAGGCCACAGTTCAGCCTCAAACTCAATTTACCACTTAACTAACCCTGTTTTAACCACACACACACACACACACACACACACACACAGTGATCTACCCCCTCAGGCTCAAGATCTCTAACAATGTCTAGATAAGACCCATAGATCAACCTTTGTGTTGGTTTCAGGGAGGTAGAATGACACACACAAAGGGTGTTAAAGGAACATTTCACGACTTTTCTACTTCATATTCATCATCTCCAGCACCACCCCAATGTCAACATATGTGAAAATGGCGCGTTTCTATGTTTTGTAGTAAAAAAAGATAGAGGAAGATATGTTTCCAATGACATCATTGGTGTGCATTGTGTGATTTTAACCAATTATGAATAGGCATTGCCTACTAATTGGTTGATGATGTCATTGGAAGCACTTATCTTCCTCTCCTATTTACTTCAAAACATAGAAACGCACCGTATGATGCAAAATGCATCATACGGAGATGATTTCTGTATTTTGAAAGTTACATATCTTGTTTTAGTTTAGTTTATTAATTCAACCATTTTAAAACAAATAAAACTTGAAAAGGCATACACGCACATGAGTAAAATCATCGAGGTTAATACACAATAAAGTCCATTGTTGTCCTCTTGAGACAAGATGGCTAGGCAAGATCGAACCCGGTTGAAGACAATATGGCAGCAAGATAATAAAAAAAAAAGAAGATCATATACCTCATCAATGCAGTTACATCGTAGAGTACATTCAAATGGGCACAGGAGACATCTAACTGATTTGTACTTTATTTTTAAAGCTGCCCAGAGAGAACGTCGTTTTTATGGGCAGAGGAAACTCATTCCACTCTGAGGCTCCAGTATACAAGAAAGTACCTTTCCCAGCATTACCTAATTACATTATTAGGTTTTCGCAACCCCAGGTGTTACTAACCTGATTCATCTTATCAACCTGCTAATTATTAGAATCAGGTGTGCTAGATTAGGGTTGGAGCAAAAACCTACAGGACGGTAGCTCTCCAGGAACAGGGTTGGGCAGTCCTGCTGTACAGTAAAAACAGTACTGGCCCAAGCCACTCCCCTGCGGAACGCCACAACTTATTGGTTTTGCCTGAGACAGTGACCCATTAACTTCTACCACTTGCTCCCTACCGGACAAGTAGGACTTTACTCAGCCTAGAGGGATACTGCTTAACCCCAGTGCATCCAGTTTGGAGATTAGGAGACAGCGGTTAACTGTATCAAAGGCCTTCTGTAGGTCAAGCAGTACCATTCCACAAAGATTTCCCTCATCAATTTCTTTCCTGATTAAGTCAGTCAAGTAAAGTAGAAATGGATCAGTGGAAACCCCAACTGAAAATCATACATTTGCAAAAGGAAAAGAGTTTGGCTGAACCCCTAACTTGGCATAATACTTTTTGACTTAGTCGTTTCCATACAAACTAGAACTGGTGGGTAGCTTGCTAACCAGCTTGCTGGCAACAGAAGTAACAAAAAAAAAGTTACATTCATTGGCAACCTCTGCTTTTTCATATACCATCTCCCCCCTGATGTTCAGTCCAATTCTGTTTAGTTTGTTTTTGGTTGTACTACTACAGCCTAGTTCCTTAAAATGATTTCCAAAGCTTTTTAGGGTCATTTTTGTTCTCAATGATTGATCTTAGCCTGATCCATTCTGATCTGAGCTTCACTTCTGTGACGTTTATATAGGACAAAGGCATTTCTTAAAGGCCTTATTCCTTGCTTGGATAGATTCTAGAATCTCATGATTAAACCAAGGGCTAGATCTCTGCTTTACTCTGATCTGTCTAATGGGAGCCATCACATTCAGCACATCAAGGAATCTAAATTGAAATGCTTCCCAGGTACTGTCTACCCCTACACTATCCAGCACAGGTGACCAGTCAATTTTACCCTCTTGCTCCCTAAACATTTCAACACATAATTTTTGTGAGTCCTCTGATTCGAACAGTTTTGTGACACTTAAATATATCTTTAAAAACCCTCTGTGCAAAATGTAATAAAATTATCACTGATTCCATAGACTATTACTCCACTCTGTGATATTTTGAATTTATCAGACATCAGTATTAAGTCAATTGTACTGTTTCACATACACTGGTGGGATCTTGTATCATTTGGGTCAGAGCAAGTGATCTACAGAAGTGCATAAAGACATTGTGGGTTGGGCTATCCTTTTTGAAATCCCCTAACAAAATGATTTCCTTCACCAGGGAATCATTAGAGTTTGACAACACAATTTCGAGACCTTCATAGAATGCAATCTGATTGGGTGGCCTGTAACACACCCCCAACAAAATCGGTTTGGTTTTGGGAAGGCAGATATCCAACCGGACAATGTCCAGATCATCGATTAAATCCGATCTTACAAAGGCACATATATCCCCCCACCATTCCAATTCCGATCCTTCCTGACAACAGAGTTATTACCTATCTCAATTTCTGAGTCACAAACAGATGAATCCAACCATGTCTCTGTAAAACATCAGAAACCCACCTCTGATTTGCGAACCAACAGGTGTATCCTCATCAATCTTCAGTAGTAGGCTTCGGACGTTCAAGTGCACAAAATGTAAACCTCTCATCCCAAAGGTCTCGCCGAACTCCCGATCCACCTGCAACTTCCCACTGAACTGCCATCCCCCCGTTGCACCGCCTCCTGTGGCCCCTCCGCCGCCATGGAGCACCCCTCCCAGGTCATGCAATGCCAGCTCACCTCCCGCTGCTCCGCCGTCTCCACCACCGCGCCCCTGTCTACCCCCCCGGTGCGCTACTCGTCCCAGGCGAGCCCTCCGGTCCCACCCCACTCCCGACACCCACACACCCTGCGGGTACAGCACACCGACAGCAAAGGTACGTTTCATTGACCCCATGCCCAAAGCTAGGATCGCTGCATTTTAGATGAGTCAACTGCGCGCATTCCAAACATACCAGAGCTTTGCTGTTACTGTTAACACAACGTTCGCAGGAGGTGCATAGGCCGTTTGATGGTGCTCGTGATCAACTGAGGACCAGGGCATTGATGTATATCACCAGAAAAGAGAAGGCAAAGAGTTTTTATAAGATCTCCACCATTAATTTGAGGTTTCAGACTGGCCTTGGATGATCGTTTTGGTTTGTATCAAGGTCTAATGAAAGGTTGGTATATAACAATCCAATTCCGAAGTGCTGAATGCCATCAGAAGTGTTGGCATGACTGAGAAGTTGCTGAGAATTTACCGTTCTTTAATTTAGATTGCAGATGCGATTATTTCCAGTGATGTTTAAAACAAACACATAAAGTTATAGTGCTGCCACCATGCCGAAGTTGTCGATCGCCATCTTGGTTAGTTTTGGGACTATGTCAACATTGGACTAATAAAACAAATACCAAAACATAGTTTTTGGGTGGAGTTTTCCTTTAAGTAAAAGACACACATGCACAAAGGTGGTTAAGTAATATAGAAGCACACACACACACACAGATACCAAATGACCTGATTGCAGTCAATCAGGAGACTGTTGCATGTAGACATTGATCATCTGACCTCTACATGTAGAGAGAGAGAGAGAGAGAGTGTGTTTCTGTAACCCTTGGCTTGTCTGACAAAATTGTATTTTATGTTCTATAAACAACTGTTTTGTCTCTGGGCTCGTTTAAAAGCAGGAAATACATTACAGATGGAGTGACTCGCACGCACGCGCGCATACACACACACATGGATGCCAAAGTAAACTCAGCCAGTGAGACAGGCAGTGGACCGGGCAGATAACCCTGAGGGCCTGACTGAGACTGGTGTAAGACTGGCCATTCCATTAGTTTGGGAAACTGCCTTCTCTCACACACACACACACACACACACACACACAGAGACAGACATACACACGCCTTCTCGTGTCCTTACTAAAAGCAGGTGGTCTAAAGCTAAGGTCTACGATAGAGGGAGGGAGATGGAGAGAGAGAGAAAGAGAGAGAATAGGACACAGAGAGACAGACACACAGTGTGTGTGTGCATGACAGGGACACTGCATTCTCTGAATAACACCCAGGCTGGGCTGGAAAGGCTGGGCTCTGACACACACACACCACACACACACACACAGTGCTGTGACGCTCCGAGCTGGGGTAGAAGCATGTGAACAGGAAATGATAGTCAGTCTTTCCCAGAGACGCTGGAACGCCAGACGGATAGGCAGGGTTCACAGAGCCCAGATACAGAGAGGTTCCCAGCAACATCCCCAGGAACATCTCCAGGAACATCTCCAGGAACAGGGACACAGAGCATCATGTAGCCTCAGAACACTGTGTGTGTGTGTGTGTGTAATTAATGACCACCATGCCAGAATAACACACACACACACAAACACACAGAGAAAGAGTATGATAACCCAGAGTGAACTGTTGTGTAACATAACGAAAGGTCTACAGCCAAACACAACATTATGCCAGGATATTACAGTCCAGTCAGCTGATTTAGAAACAACATACACACACACGTACATGGTTGTCTGTGGCTGTGTGTGCGTGCGTGAGAGAGTGTTTGTGTATGTGTGCCTACTTACATGGTTTTCTGTGGTGTGTATGGGGTTGAGGATGGGAGAGCCAGTGGGGGTGCAGAGTTCAGGGAAGGGGTTGATGATGGCAGGGAGAGAGGAGGGACGACTCTGCTGCTGCTGCTCCTCGAGCCTCCTGTAGAGGGAGACAGAGGGTGTTTATAAATTCGCTCTGGCTATCTACTCCGATTTCAGAGCACTCTCGTCTGAGTGTGCCAGAGCTCAGAATAACTGAGGAATTTACGAACGCTCAACACCCGTTGAATACGGCAGGTATCAGTAAACGTTGCCAAAAAAGCGTAATTAAATTGTTGCCAGCAGCACAATTTAATTACATTCACCAATGCTCTGGATAACATAAAAACAGCCTAACCAGCTCTGCTAGGGCAAGTAAAATGGTCAGAGTGAGGTGTTCTCTCATTTGTGTCTGGAAGTAGCTAGCAAGCTAGCCAATGTTAGCCAGTTAGCTTGGGTGCTTGACTGCGTTGTGAGGTCAGAACGCTCGGATCAACCCTACTCCTGAGCCATAACGTCCAGTGTGCGCTCTGAACGCTCCGAGAGTGAAACGCTCAGAATTTACAAACGGACAATCTGACAACGCTCTGAATTTACGAACACCCAGAACGCACTCTGGCATTCCAGATTGAATTACCGAACACACCCAGAAATATAAGATATATACCTCAATCACAACCACAAATTTACTTCATATTAATTCATTAACATTTACTCATAGAAAGATAGAGATACAGTCGACTCGTAATAAATACTATGGCCTTGTGTGTGTGTGAGTGTTTGTGTGTCTGTGTCAGAGGAGGCTGTTGGGAGGAGCTAGGAGGACAGGCTCATTGTAATGGCTGGAATGGAATAAATGGAACAGTCAAACATGTGGGTCCATATATTTGATGTGTTTGATACTGTTCCATTGATTCCATTCCAGCCATTACAATGAGCCCATCCTCCTACAGCTCCTCCCACCAGCCTCCTCTGATGGGTGTATACGAGTGAACATGTTTGTGACCATGTTACCTGAATGCGCTGATGTGTACAGGCTGAGAGTGAAGCAGCCTCTCTTGGGGGGAAGTGGGAGGCAGAGTGGGCGTAGGGCGCTGGGGGTGAGGGCCACACCCGTGAGGAGTGTGCCCATGATGAGGACTGTGCATGTGGCTATTGTGCAGGAGCAGGGCCGTCTCTGTGTGGGTATTGCAGCTGGAGTAGAGACTCTCCAGAGAGGAGTTCATATCATTCACCAACGCCTCCAGATCCACATCATCTACTGAGACAGAGAGAGAGAAACAGAGGGACAGAGAGAGAGGGGAGGTAGATGGAGAGAGCGAGATGGAGGAAGGAGAGGGAGGCAGGGAGGGAGGGGGTGGTGGGGAAAGAGAGAGGTAGATAGGGGAGGGAGGTGGGGAGGGAGGGGGAGGGAGGGGGAGGGAGGTGTTGAGAGAGCGAGCGAGAACAAAATTCAGAGTGAAAGAAAGAGCGAGAGAGAGAAGGGGAGCGGTAGGGAGGAAGAGAGTGGGAGAGAGAGAGAAAGAGAGAGGGAGAGAAAGAAATAAAGAGATTTAAAAAAGCAAAAAGGAGATACACACATGCTGCAAACCTTGCTCTCACCAGTAGATGTCACTGTAGACTAGAGATAGTTAGGATGCTGTTCTGAGCAGAGAGAGAGAACTACTGTAGACTAGAGATAGTTAGGATGTTGTCCTGAGCAGAGAGAGAGAGCTACTGTAGACTAGAGATATTCAAGATGATGTGCTGAACAGAGGGAGAGAGCTACTGTACACTAGAGATAGTTAGGATGCAGTCCTGAGCAGAGAGAGAGCTACTGTAGACTAGAGATAGTTAGGATGCAGTCCTGAGCAGAGAGAGAGTTACTGTAGACTAGAGATGGTTAGGATGCTGTCCTGAGCAGAGAGAGAGCTACTGTAGACTAGAGATAGTTAGGATGCAGTCCTGAGCAGAGAGAGAGAGTGCTACTGTAGACTAGAGCTGGTCAGGATGCAGTCCTGAGCAGAGAGTGCGCTACTGAGCCAACTGTGTTTCCGGTCAGGTCATGTGCATCCCACCCGCCACACAGAATTCCAAACATTCCAGAAGGTAAAGACTCTGGAGCGCTGGGAAGCCTTTTACTGCCTCATACATGGTTCAACAAGAAAGTAGGACACCAAAACACACACAGAGGAAAGCTTAAATAAGTTAGAGACAAGAAATGGGTTGCAGTAGCATACACAGCAACCGTCTGATCTCTAACCACTCACACACTGACAACCACTTGGGACAGTCTGGGACAAAACGGCATGTGATGCTGGGGTTCATATATAGGACAGGGGTGGCAAACGAGCGAGCAAGCGAGCGAGAGAGAGACCTCATAAATGACATAAAAAGAGAGGAGGGGGTAAATATGCTTCTTCTTATAGGGTATTACAGTGGGGGAAAAAAGTATTTAGTCAGCCACCAATTGTGCAAGTTCTCCCACTTAAAAAGATGAGAGAGGCCTGTAATTTTCATCATAGGTACACGTCAACTATGACAGACAAAATGAGAAAGAAAAATCCAGAAAATCACATTGTAGGATTTTTAATGAATTTATTTGCAAATGATGGTGGAAAATAAGTATTTGGTCAATAACAAAAGTTTCTCAATACTTTGTTATATACCCTTTGTTGGCAATGACACAGGTCAAACGTTTTCTGTAAGTCTTCACAAGGTTTTCACACACTGTTGCTGGTATTTTGGCCCATTCCTCCATGCAGATCTCCTCTAGAGCAGTGATGTTTTGGGGCTGTCGCTGGGTAACACGAACTTTCAACTCCCTCCAAAGATTTTCTATGGGGTTGAGATCTGTAGACTGGCTAGGCCACTCCAGGACCTTGAAATGCTTCTTACGAAGCCACTCCTTCGTTGCCCGGGCGGTGTGTTTGGGATCATTGTCATGCTGAAAGACCCAGCCACGTTTCATCTTCAATGCCCTTGCTGATGGAAGGAGGTTTTCACTCAAAATCTCACGATACATGGCCCCATTCATTCTTTCCTTTACACGGATCTGTCGTCCTGGTCCCTTTGCAGAAAAACAGCCCCAAAGCATGATGTTTCCCACCCCCATGCTTCACAGTAGGTATGGTGTTCTTTGGATGCAACTCAGCATTCTTTGTCCTCCAAACACGACAAGTTGAGTTTTTACCAAAAAGTTCTATTTTGGTTTCATCTGACCATATGACATTCTCCCAATCCTCTTCTGGATCATCCAAATGCACTCTAGCAAACTTCAGACGGGCCTGGACATGTACTGGCTTAAGCAGGGGGACACGTCTGGCACTGCAGGATTTGAGTCCCTGGCGGAGTAGTGTGTTACTGATGGTAGGCTTTGTTACTTTGGTCCCAGCTCTCTGCAGGTCATTCACTAGGTCCCCCCGTGTGGTTCTGGGATTTTTGCTCACCGTTCTTTTGATCATTTTGACCCCACAGGGTGAGATCTTGCGTGGAGCCCCAGATCGAGGGAGATTATCAGTGGCCTTGTATGTCTTCCATTTCCTAATAATTGCTCCCACAGTTGATTTCTTCAAACCAAGCTGCTTACCTATTGCAGATTCAGTCTTCCCAGCCTGGTGCAGGTCTACAATTTTGTTTCTGGTGTCCTTTGACAGCTCTTTGGTCTTGGCCATAGTGGAGTTTGGAGTGTGACTGTTTGAGGTTGTGGACAGGTGTATTTTACACTGATAACAAGTTCAAACAGGTGCCATTAATACAGGTAACGAGTGGAGGACAGAGGAGCCTCTTAAAGAAGAAGTTACAGGTCTGTGAGAGCCAGAAATCTTGCTTGTTTGTAGGTGACCAAATACTTATTTTCCACCATAATTTGCAAATAAATTCATTAAAAATCCTACAATGTGATTTTCTGGATTTTTTTTCTCAATTTGTCTGTCATAGTTGACGTGTACCTATGATGAAAATTTACAGGCCTCTCTCATCTTTTTAAGTGGGAGAACTTGCACAATTGGTGGCTGACTAAATACTTTTTTTCCCCACTGTATGGTGTATTGAGACATTGACATTCCTTACTTTCCTATAGTTCCTAATGCACGCACACACACGTTCACACACACAACTGTGCAGGTAATGTGATACAGCATCTAAATATAGCGGCCGATTACAAGTGGTTTTGGGCAGCATAGTCAGAGAGGTAAAACTAAAGCTGCTTTCTGACTCTGACTGGAACCATTATCATCTACAGTCAACATACTGAAGTCTCCATCATCCTCTACAGTTAACATACTGAAGACTCCATTCTTTTCTACAGTCAACAATCTGAAGTCTCCATCATCCTCTACAGTCAACATACTGAAGTCTCCATCATCCTCTATAGTCAACATACTGAAAGCTACATCATCCTCTACAGTCAACATACTGAAAATCCATCATCCTCAACAGTCAACATACTGAAGACTCCATCATCCTCTACAGCAGTGGTATTCAAAATCAGGGTTGCGACCCCAGGAACTGCAGTGGGGTCACCCCCAATTATTTATTTTTTAATTAGGAAGAAAACAATTAAGAGAACAGATGATTGTATGGGACAAGTTTTTGAGAAAGAGAATTTGAAAAAATCGTATTGAGTAAATGTATGTATTGGTTTCTTTAAATTTTAATAAGAGATAAAAATGCAATGAATTGAAGGTTATTTGTTGATGTAAAAATTTAAATCTACAGATGTTAAGGCTGTCATTAGATGTGGGGTTGGGTAAGGTCATGAGAAATTATTTTGAAAAAATGCAAGATGTAAAGTGTTGGTGCCATGTTTCATGAGCTGAGATAAAATATCCCAGAAATGTTCCATACACACAAAAAGCTTATTTCTCTCAAATGTTGCGCACACATTTTTTTACATCCCTGTTAGTGAGCATTTCTCCTATGCCAAGATAATCCATCCACATGACAGGTGTGGTATATCATGAAGCTGATTAAACTGCATGATCATTACACAGGTGCACCTTGTGCTGAGGACAATAAAAGGCCACTCTAAAATGTGCAGTTTTGTCACACAACACAATGCCACAGATGTCTCAAGTTTTGAGCGGGAGCGATTGGCATGATGCAATTGGCATGTTGACTACAGGAATGTCCACCAGAGCTGTTGCCAGAGAATTTAATGTTAATTTACCATAAGCAACCTCCAACGTTGTTTTAGAGAATTTGGCAGTATGTCCAACCGGCCTCACAACCGCAGACCACGTGTATGGGGTTGTGTTGGTGAGCGGTTTGCTGATGTCAACGTTGTGAAAGCCATGGTGGCGGTGGGGTTATGGTATGGGCAGGCATAAGCTATGTAGAACGAACATGATTGCATTTTATTGATGGCAATTTGAATGCACAGAGATACCGTGATCAGATCCTGAGGCCCATTGTCATGCCATTCATCCGCCGCCATCACCTCATGTTTCCGCATGATAATGCACGGTCCCATGTCGGTAGGATCTGTACACAATTCCTGGAAGCTGAAAATGTCCCAGTTCTTCCATGGCCTGCATACTCAGACACCAATTGAGCATGTTTGGGATGCTCTAGATCAACGTGTACGACAGCATGTTCCAGTTCCCACCAATATCCAGCAACTTCGCACAGCCATTGAAGAGAAGTGGGACAACATTCCACAGGCCACAATCAACAGCCTGATCAACTCTATGTGAAGGAGATGTGTCGCGATGCATGAGGCAAATGTTGGTCACACTAAATACTGCCTGGTTTTCTGATCCACGCCCCAAACTTTTTTATAAGGTATCTGTGACCAACAGATGCATATCTGTATTCCCAGTCATGTGAAATCCACAAATTAGGGCCTAATTAATTTATTTCAATTGACTGATTTCCTTATATTAACTGTAACCCAATAAAATCTTTGAAATTGTTGCATGTTGAGTTTATATTTTTCTTCAGTATAATATAGCCTAAAATAATATAGCCTAGAACATAATAAAGCCTGGAACATAACATAACATAATATAGCCTAACATAACATAGCCAAGAACATAACATAGCCTAACATAGCCAAGAACATAACATAGCCTAACATAACATAGCCAAGAACATAACATAGCCTAACATAACATAGCCTAGAACATTTACATTTTAGTCATTTAGAAGATGCTCTTATCCAGAGCGACGTACAGTTAGTGAGTGCATACATTTTCATAACCTAACATAATATACACCGCCCCAACAGATCCACAGATGATGCAATCTCTATTGCACTCCACACTGCCCTTTCCCACCTGGACAAGAGGAACACAAGGACAAGAGGAACACCTACGTGAGAATGCTATTCATTGACTACAGCTCAGCATTCAACACCATAGTGCCCTCTAAGCTCATCACTAAGCTAAGGATCCTGGGACTAAACACCTCGCTCTGCAACTGGATCCTGGACTTCCTGACGGGCCGCCCCCAGGTGGTAAGGGTAGGTAACAACACATCTGCCACACTGATCCTCAACACGGGGGCCCCTCAGGGGGTGCGTGCTCAGTCCCCTCCTGTACTCTCTGTTCACCCATGACTGCATGGCCAGGCACGACTCAACACCATCATTAAGTTTGCCGACGACACAACAGTGGTAGGCCTGATCACCGACAACGATGAGACAGCCTATAGGGAGGAGGTCAGAGATCTGGCCGTGTGGTGCCAGGACAACAACCTCTCCCTCAACGTGACCAAGACAAAGGAGATGATTGTGGACTACAGGAAAAAAAAGAGGACTGAGCACGCCCCCATTCTCATCGACGGGGCTGTAGTGGAACAGGTTGAGAGCTTCAAGTTCCTTGGTGTCCACATCACCAACAAACTATCATGGTCCAAACACACCAAGACAGTCGTGAAGAGGGCACGACAAAGCCTATTCCCCCTCAGGAGACTAAAAAGATTTGGCATGGGTCCTCAGATCCTCAAAAAATTATACAGCTGCACCATCGAGAGCATCCTGACTGGTTGCATCACCGCCTGGTATGGCAACTGCTTGGCCTCCGACCGCAAGGCACTACAGAGGCTAGTGCGTACGGCCCAGTACATCACTGGGGCAATGCTTCCTGCCATCCAGGACCTCTATACCAGGCGGTGTCAGAGGAAGGCCCTCAAAATTGTCAAAGACTCCAGCCACCCTAGTCATAGACTGTTCTCTCTGCTACCGCATGGCAAGCGGTACCGGAGTGTCAAGTCTAGGTCCAAAAGACTTCTCAACAGCTTCTACCCCCAAGCCATAAGACTCCTGAACAGCTAATCATGGCTACCCGGACTATTTGCACTGCCCCCCCACCCCATCCTTTTTACGCTGCTGCTACTCTGTTAAGTATTTATGCATAGTCACTTTAACTCTACCCACATGTACATATTACCTCAACTACCTCAACTAGCCGGTGCTCCCACACATTGACTCTGCAACGGTACCCCCCTGTATATATAGCCTCCCTACTGTCACTTTATTTTACTTCTGCTCTTTTTTTTTCTCAACACTTTTTTTGTTGTTGTTTTATTTTTACTTTTTTTGTTTAAAATAAATGCACTGTTGGTTAAGGGCTGTAAGTAAGCATTTCACTGTAATGTCTGCACCTGTTGTATTCGGCGCATGTGACCAATAAAATTTAATTTGATTTGATTTGATTTATAGCCTATAACACAATATAGCCCAGAACATAATATAGCCCAGAACATAATATAGCCTAACACAATATAGCCCAGAACATAATATTAACTGGAACTCAATAAAATCTTTGAACATAATATAGCCCAGAACATAATATAGCCCAGAACATAATATAGCCCAGAACATAATATAGCCTAACATAATATAGCCCAGAACATAATATAGCCTAACATAATATAGCCTAACATAATATAGCCCAGAACATAATATAGCCTAACATAATATAGCCCAGAACATAATATAGCCCAGAACATAATATAGCCCAGAACATAATATAGCCTAGAACATAATATAGCCCAGAACATAATATAGCCTAGAACATAATATAGCCCAGAACATAATATAGCCCAGAACATAATATAGCCCAGAACATAATATAGCCCAGAACATAATATAGCCTAACATAATATAGCCTAACATAATATAGCCTAACATAATATAGCCCAGAACATAATATAGCCCAGAACATAATATAGCCTAACATAATATAGCCCAGAACATAATATAGCCCAGAACATAATATAGCCCAGAACATAATATAGCCTAACATAATATAGCCCAGAACATAATATAGCCCAGAACATAATATAGCCCAGAACATAATATAGCCTAACATAATATAGCCCAGAACATAATATAGCCCAGAACATAATATAGCCCAGAACATAATATACGTGTACATTTAAGCGTCAACCGTGCTGCCCTGTTCTGAGCCAATTGTAATTTTCCGAGGTCCCTCTTTGCGGCACCAGACCACACGACTGAACAATAGTCCAGGTGTGACAAAACTAGGGCCTGTAGGACCTGCCTTGTTGATAGTGTTGTTAAACAGGCAGAGTAGCCCTTTATTATGGACAGACTTCTTCCCATCTTAGCTACTGTTGTATCAACATGTTTGGACCATGACAGTTTACAATCCAGGGTTACTCCAAGCAGTTTAGTCACCTCAACTTGCTCAATTTCCACATCATTTATTACAAGATTTAGTTAAGGTTTAGGGTTTAGTGAATGATTTGTCCCAAATACAATGCTTTCAGTTTTTGAAATATTTAGGACTAACTTATTCCTTGCCACCCATTCTGAAACTGCAGCTCTTTGTTAAGTGTTGTGACGTGACTTTCATTAATGTGATGACTGTTATTTTATCGATTCAACTAAGTATGTTTAATTGTTACCCAATTAAATTAATCATGTAACAATTAACTCATAATGAGAGAGCGAGAGGGAGAGACAGGAAGAGAAGCAACACTTGGATACATTTGAGAACTTCTCTCACAGTAATTCTAATACCTTGCCCCGAACTGCCAGCCCTTTTGGGTAAGAAGTAATGCATGTATTTACGTGTTGAAGGTCTTCGTCGTGTATCTCTGTTGGACCCAGGCCTTTGTGGAAAGGGTTCAATTGGGCCTTCTGCTTCAGATGGGCCTTCTCCTTCGTTCTCAGATGTAAGGCTCTGATTGTCCACAAGAGGTCACAATGTCCTTCTTCTTAGTTGTCTGTTTACTTTCACTCGTTCTGGAAGTGGTCTTCTGAGGACGGCTAATCAGCCATGTCGATGATCCCCAGTGGGGTGATGAGAGCAGTGTAGTAGACAACGGTTTGAAGAAAGTAGCCGGATGGTCCTACTTAAATTCCCCTTCTTAGATTCAGTACATAGAACATTTTCTCAACCGTAGCATTGACTGTTAGAGGCTCCTTTGTCTTCTTTAACCGTGTGTTGGTTTTCAGGTTCGTGACCAATATAGATCTAGCTGCAGCTTGAGGTCCGTCTAGTCTACCTGTTGATTCTTAACTCAACCTTTTATACACTCTGGTAAAGAGGGTGGGGTGGGGTTGCAATCTACTGTAGAGATAGCCTGCAGAGCTCTATCATACTATCCAGGTCTGTGCCCAAACAGTTTGAGCTTCTACTTCTAAAAATCCACCTTTCCAGAAATAAGTCTCTCACTGTTGCCGCTTGCTACAGACACCCCCCCCGCCCCTCAGCCCTGAGCTGTGCCCTGGACACCATATGTGAACTGATTGCCCCCCATCTATACTCAGAGTTCGTACTGCTTGGTGACCTAAACTGGGATATGCTTAACACCCCGGCCAACCTACAATCTAAATTAGTTGCCCTCAATCTCACACAAATTATCAACGAACCTACCAGGTACAACCCAAAATCTGTAAACATGGGCACCCTCATAGATATTATGCTGACAAATTTACCCTCTAAATACACCTCCGCTGTCTTCAACCAGGATCTCAGCGATCACTTCCTTATTGCCTGCGTCCGTAATGGGTCCGCGGTCAAACGACCACCCTTCATCACTGTCAAACGCTCCCTAAAACACTTTAGCGAGCAGGCCTTTCTAATTGACCTGGCCCGGGTATCCTGGATGGATATTGACCTCATTCCGTCAGTAGAGGACGCCTGATTGTTCTTTAAAAGTGCTTTCCTCTCCATCTTACATAAGCATGCCCCACTCAAAAAATTCAGAACTAAGAACAGATATAGCCCCCGGTTCTCCTCAGACTTGACTGCCCTTGACCAGCACAAAAACATCCTGTGGTGTACTGCATTAGCATCGAACAGCCCCCGCGATATGCAACTTTTCAGGGAAGTCAGGAACCAATATACACAATCAGTTAGGAAAGCAAAGGCTAGCTTTTTCAAACAGAAATTTGCATCCTGTAGCACTAACTCCAAAAAGTTTTGGGACACTAAAGTCCATGGAGAATAAGAGCACCTCCTCCCAACTGCCCACTGCACTGAGGCTAGCACTGTCACCACCGATAAATCTACAATAATCGAGAATTTCAACAAGCATTTTGCTGGCCATGCTTTCCACCTGGTTACCACTACCCCGGCCACCAGCTCTGCACCCTCCGCTGCAACTTGCCCATGCCCCCCACTTCTCCTTTACACAAATTCAGACAGCTGATGTTATGAAAGAGCTGAAAAATCTGGACCCCTACAAATCAGCTGGGCTAGACAATTTGGACCCTTTCTTTCTAAAATTAGCCGCCGAAATTGTCGCAACCCCTATTACTAGCCTGTTCAACCTCTCTTTCGTAACGTCTGAGATCCCCAGAGATTGGAAAGCTGCCGCAGTCATCCCCCTCTTCAAAGGGGGTGACACTCTAGATCCAAACTGTTACAGACCTATATCCATCCTGCCCTGCCTTTCGAACGTTTTTGAAAGCCAAGTTAACAGATCATCGACCATTTCGAATCCCACCGTATCTTCTCCGCTATGCAATCCGGTTTCCGAGCTGGTCATGGGTGCACCTCAGCCACGCTCAAGATCCTAAACGATATTATAACCGCGATCGATAAAAGACAGTACTGAGCAGCCATCTTCATCAACCTGGCCAAGGCTTTCGACTCTGTCAACCACCACATTCTTATTGGCAGACTAAATAGCCTTGGTTTCTCAAATGACTGCCTCGCCTGGTTCACCAACTACTTCTCAGATTGAACTCTATGTGTCAAATCGGAGGGCCTGTTGTCTGGACCTCTGGCAGTCTCTATGGGGGTGCCACAGGGTTCAATTCTCGGGCCGACTCTATTCTCTGTGTATATCAATGATGTTGCTCTTGCTGCTGGTGACGCTCGGATCCACCTCTATGTGGACGACACCATTTTGTATACATCTGGCCCTTCATTGGACACTGTGTTAACAAACCTCCAAATGAGCTTCAATGCCATACAACACTACTTCCGTAGCCTCCAACTGCTGTTCAACACTAGTAAAACTAAATGCATGCTCTTCAACCGAACGCTGCTTGCACCCGCCCACCCGACTAGAATCACTACTCTCGGCGGGTCTGACCTAGAGTATGTGGACAACTACAAATACCTAGGTGTCTGGTTAGACTGTAGACTCTCCTTCCAGACTCACATTAAGCATCTCCAATCAAAAGTTAGATCTAGAATTGGCTTCCTATTTCGCAACAAAGCCTCCTTCACTCATGCTGCCAAACATGCCCTCGTAAGACTGACTATCCTACCGATCCTTGACTTCGGCGATGTCATTTACAAAATAGCTTCCAACACTCTACTCAGCAAATTGGATGTAGTCTATCACAGTGCCATCCGTTTTGTCACCAAAGCCCCATATACTACTCACCATTGTGACCTGTACGTTCTTGTTGGCTGGCCCTCACTACATATTTGTCGCCAAACCCACTGGCTCCAGGTAATCTATAAATCACTGCTAGGCAAATCCCTGTCTTATCTTAGCTCACTGGTCACCATAGCAACACCCACCCGTAGTATGCGCTCCAGCAGGTATATCTCACTGGTCATCCCCAAAGCCAACACCTCCTTTGGCCTCCTCTATTTGCACATCATCTTTTGCACATCTATCATTCCAGTGTTAATCCGAAATTGTAACTATTTTGCACTATGGCCTATTTATTGCCTTACCTCCATAATTTACTACATTCGCACACACTGTATATATTTTTTCTGTTGTATTTTTGACTTTGTTTTGTTTACCCCATATGTAACTCTGTGTTGTTGTTTTTAAATCGTACTGCTTTGCTTTATCTTGGCCAGGTCGCAGTTGTAAATGAGAACTTGTTCTCAACTGGCTTACCTGGTTAAATAAAGCTGAAATAAATACAAATAAAAAAAGGGCATTTAAGTCATGCTAACACTCTTTGAGTTCCCATGGGCATGGCTAGTTACTGGGGCAAAGTATTCTGAACACCATTATTTTGTTAGACCAAAATCATCTTCCTATTTTTACAAAAATATTATCTCCCTCCTGGATATTTCCTAAACAACGTAACGGATGCAAACTTAAATGCACAGTATGAAAGCTCTTCAAGTTACAATATTTTCATTATAACATTTTTATAGAAGTTTTAATGACATCACAAAATAGACATTCCTTTTCCATATTCTCTCTCTCATTATTCCCAACATTCAGATGTTGAAATATACTGTTCCAGTGTCCACATTTGGTCATTTAGAGTTTTTGGGGGGCAATCTGTCCCTGTAACACAGAGACATTCAGATCACCAATACTAGGGACCAACAAAGAGTCGTTTGCTGCAAACCATTTAGGATTGGTGCGAGGGGGTCATAAAACCCCCACATCAATTCCTCCTTTGTTCTGTGGTAGAGAAAGAGAGAGATCTGTAGACTGTTGCTTCTCTGTATTCTGATCTTGGGCATCACATGAGAGTCATGACATTACATTTACATTTTAGTCATTTAGCAGACGCTCTTATCCAGAGCGACTTACAGTTAGTGAGTGCATACATTTTCATACTGGCCCCTCATGGGAAACGAACCCACAACCCTGGCGTTGCAAGCGCCATGCTCTACCAACTGAGGTACAGGGGATAAGTGTTGCAGTGATTTCACTCACTGTAGTAGCTGATGTGTATAGTGTTGAGTCATCCACATAAAAAAACACATTGGCTTTACGCAAAGCTAGTGGCATGTCATTAGAAAAGATTGAAAAAAGTAAGGGGCCTAGACAGCTGCCCTGGGGAATTCCTTTTTATACCTGGATTATGTTGGAGGCTTCCATTAAAGAACACCCTGTGTTCTGTTAGACAGGTAACTCTTTATCCACAATATAGCAGGGGGTGTAAAGCCATAACACATACGTTTTTCCATCAGCAGACTATGATCGATAATGTCAAAAGTCGCACTGAAGTCCAACAAAACAGCTACCACAATCTTTATCATCAATTTCTCTGAGCCAGTAAAGGGGGCTTTACTATTCTTGGGTAGCGGAATAGCTTTTGCTTCCCTCCAGGCCTGAGGGCACACACTTTCTAATAGGCTTAGATTGAAGATATGGCAAATAGGAGTGGCAATATCGTCCGCTATTATCCTCAGTAATTTTCCATCCAAGTTGTCAGACCTCGGTGACTTGTCATTGTTGATAGACAACAATCCTTTTCTCACCTCTTCCACACTAACTTTACGGAATTCAAAATTACAATGCTTGTCTTTCATAATTTGATCAGTTATACTTGGATATGTAGTGTCAGTGTTTGTTGCTGGCATGTCATACCTAAGTTTGTTAATCTTGCAAATGAAAAAATAATTAAAGTTATTGGCAATATCAGTGGGTTTTGTGATGAATAAGCCATGCGATTCAATGAATGATGGAGCCGAGTTGGCCTTTTTGCCCAAAATGTCATTTAAGGTGTTCCAAAGCTTTTTACTATCATTCTTTATATCATTTATCTTTATTTCAATCGGTTGTGCAGCCAGACTTATTTGCCATTCTTTTTGCCTCATCCCTCTCAACCATACTATCTTTCAATTCCTCATCAATCCACAGGGATTTAACTGTTTTTACAGTCATTTACTTAATGGGTGTATGCTTATTAGTAACTGAGATAAGCAATTTCATGAATGTGTCAAGTGCAGCATCTGGTTGCTCCTCATTACACACCACAGACCAACAAATATAATTTACATCAACAACATAGGAATCACTACAAAACGTATTGTATGACCTCTTATACACTATATTAGGCCCTTCCTTTGGAACTTTGGTTTTCCTAGATATGACTACTATATTGTGATCACTACATCCGATGGATTTGGGTACTGCTTTAAAGCAAATTTATGCAGCATTAGTAAAGATGTGATCACTACAAGATGATGATTTCAATCTTGTGCTGTTTGTAACTACCCTGGTAAGGTTGACTGATAACCTGAACCAGGTTGCAGGCAATAGTTAATGTTTGAAGCTTTTTCTTTAGTGGGCAGCTTGATGAAAGCCAGTCAATATTTAAAATCACCCAAAAAATATACCTCTCTGTTGATATCACATACATTATCAAGCATTTAACACGTTGTCCAGATACTGACTGTTAGCATTTTGTGGTCTATAGCAGCTTCCCACAACAATGGGCTTTAGGTGAGACAGATGAACCTGTAACCATATTACTTCAACAGTATTTCACATGAGATCCTCTCAGTCAAAAGTTTGGACACACCTACTCATTCCAGGGTTTTTCTTTATTTTTACTATTTTCTACATTGTAGAATAACAGTGAAGACATCAAAACTATGAAATAATACATATGGAATCATGTAGTAACCAAAAAAAGTGTTAAACAAATCAAAATATATTTTAGATTTTTCAAAGTAGCCACCCTTTGCCTTGGTGACAGATTTGCACACTCTTGGCATTCTCTCAACCAGTTTCATAAGGAATGCTTTTCCAACAGTCTTGAAGGAGTTCCCACATATGCTGAGCACATGTTGGCTGCTTTTCCTTCACTCTGTGGTCCAACTCATCCCAAACCATCTCAATTGGGTTGAGGACGGGTGATTGTGGAGGCCAGGTCATCTGATGCAGCACTCGATCACTCTCGTTCTTGGTCAAATAGCCCTTACACAGCCTGGAGGTGTGTTTTGGGTCATTGTCCTGTTGAAAAACAAATGATAGTCCCACTGAGCGCAAACCAGATGGGATAATCAATGTCTGGTCTTTTTATTTAATTAAATGTTTTATCTACCAATGTGCCGTTCTTTGTGAGGCATTGGTAAACCTCCCTGGTCTTTGTGGTTGGTTCTGTTTTTGAAATTCACTGCTCGACTGAGGGACCTTAAAGATAATTGTATGTGTGGGGTACAGAGATGAGGTAGTCGTTCAAAAATCATGTTAAAACCTATTATTGCACACAGAATGAGTCCATGCAACTTATTATGTGACTTGTTAAGCACATTTTTACTCCTCAACTTATTTAGGTTGGCCATAACAAAGGGGTTGATTACTTACTGACTCAAGACATTTCAGCATTTAATTTTTAATTACTTACTAAACATTTCTAAAAACATAATTCAACTTTGACATTATGGGTTATTGTTTGTAGGCCAGTGACCAAAAAAATCATAATTTTATCAATTTTAAATTCAGGCTGTAACACAACATTTTGAAGAAATAATTTTTGAAGGTACTGTTTACAACATGACAGTGAGCAACAATCGCCATGGAGACCAGATGTTGACGACGCCCCAGAAAGTAATGGGGTCAAACAGGAAGAAGATTTACAGCCTGCTATCCCATAGCATTCCTAGAACAGCATTCCTACAGAAATCTAAGGAGTCTGCTGGGTATTCTGGAAAACTCAACCAACCAGCCGGAGAGAAAAATGCTAAGCACCAACAAACTCCACAAAAACACATTTTTCTGCTATAGCCTCTTCATCTGACTAATATAGGAGAGGAACATAGAAGAGAGGAGGTTAGGAGAGAGGAGAGCAGAGGTGAAGAAAAGAGAGGGGGACAATTACCTTGGTGATGGGGGGGGTTCCGATGGGTGGAGCGTTGAAACCCTTGACCAATCAAATCGTCCGGTCTGTGGGAGGAAGTCCGGTCCACAGTTTCCTGTGTGAGTGGAGAAACAGAAAGCACAATCATCAGCACATGTACTGCATGACAACACGTGTGTTCCTTTAGCATTGTAATATTTTTTATGTGTATAGCACAGGCAGATACTGTATGAAAGGTTTATGTATTGTCTGTTTTTTCACTGATTGCCTTTGTGTGTGTTCTTACTGTTACAGAGGAACTTGAATACTTGAACACACTCTGGTCTCTAGGAATATACACACATACAGGAATCTCAGAACATTAACAAGGTTATCCACTGACCCCTGACCTCTAGGCCACATAGGGCTGACCAGAAGGGATCTGGTCAAAGTAGTGCACGTAATAGGGATTAAGAAGGTGCCATTTGAGGAAGAGGAACAGTTTGCAACACGTCACACACACGCACACACGCACACTTATTTGAAGCAGCATCAGATAAGAGCACTGCACAAAAAAGAAAGAAAAGGAAAACACAGTCAATTTCCAGGAAAGTGGAGAACGCGGAAGCACTGTTTCCAGGAACTGCTCACTGCCAGAGGTACGTCACACAAACGCACAGACACACACGTACACACACTCACCACTCTAAAAAACATCCATAAACGAGCAGAGAGAGATTTACAGCACCGAGAAGCAGCCAAGGACTTTCCAGGGACCGCTCTGCTACACACACACACACCTGTGGATCCTCCTATAAAAAATGGAACTAGACAACACAAACATTAACACTCCATAACATATAATACACAAATGTACGTCACATTCACATACTCAACACACACCAAGGCGATCCTATAACAACCATACTGACCTTTCACACAAACACACACACGCAAGGGTCCATGGCAGCAGTGATACTACATAAGACAATTGTGCAGGAAGGTTGTAACTACCACATTCACGTCTGAAGGACAGTTTTAACTATTATATTACCACATTAAAGGGATAGTTCAGCGATTTTACATATTTGTTTCCTTACCCTGGGGAATGTATTTTCTGACTTGATTGAATAGATAGAGAAAGGATGAAAGTGGTGAAAGATAGATTTGCGGTTTGAGAAGCTAGTGTTGTAAGTTAGTGTTGTAAAATTGAGTGGGTCTGACCGTCTTAGCAAACATGGCAGAATTTTGGACTGCACAGTGCACACCATACCCACACATATAGAGACCACTGGGTTTGAACACAGGTTATCAGTGTGCCACAAGACAGACTTAGCCTGCTGAGCTAAAGACTAGCTTTGAGAGAAATAGAAGTCTTCAAGCCTGGTTTTCTGCTACACACACAAAGCGGTTCTCCCTCTGAAGTTTCCATGGCTCTCACACACACACACACAAAAAAAAGCTTTGTTCCCTCTGAAGTGTCCACAGCTCTCCCGCTTGGACACACACACAAACACACATTCTCTCCCGCTCCAAGATAGTCTTGGAACATGGCCCAGATGCTCAAAACATGGCAAGGAGAGTTAAGTAAGTATGTGGAAAAGAGGTCCGTCCACCGGCTCCTCTCTCCATCTACACACACCCAACCTATAGTCTCAGCCCAGAGAGACTGCATGGTGTCAAATCTAATTTTATTCGTCACATGCTTCGTAAACTAATAGTGAAATGCTTACTTACGGGCCCTTCCCAACAATTCAGAGAGAAAGAAAATAGAGAAATAATTAAAAAGTAAAACACGTAATAATAAAAGTAATAATAAATACACTGTCACATCTACTCCCACTCCGGTGCTCAACGTCGCCGGTCTACTAACCACCGGTCCTAGCAACCCACATTGCACACATCTGGCATCCATCATTGCACACACCTGCTCCCCAACGTTAAGCACACCTGAACTTCATCACCACCCTGATTACTCTCCCTTCATATAGCCCTCAGTAGCCGCAGTCATCAGGCAGTATTGGTTTTGGGTACGTTCAGTACGCTTCTCCTGTTTTGTATTATCTTCATGATTATTCTTATTATTAAACTCACCTTCTGCACCTGTTTCCTGCGTATACGTTACAGAATGCTGCCTCATCAAAAATGGAAGCAACAGAAGAGAAAGACATCTCCCAGACGGTCGACGAACAAGGACACCTAATCCGCCAACACCACGATCAGCTGGCGCAGGTCCTCCGCGTCCTCCACCGTCTCGACATCATCCGAGAGGATTCACCTCCATCTAGCGGATGGCCTTCTACCACAAGCTGTCCCAGCGAGCCAGTCCACCAACCTACCCAGCAGTCCGCCCAGCTCAGCGATGCCCAACTGTCCCTCCCAGACAAGTATGATGGGACTCCATCCAAATGCCGTGGCTTCCTACTCCAGTGCTCCCTCTATTTTGCTCATAAGATGGGAGCCCCCACCACCGAGAGGTCTAAGGTTACCACGGTCATTCCCCTGCTGTCCGGTCAGGCATTGGAGTGGGCTACGACCGTCTGGGAGAGAGGAGAGGAAGAGCTGGGTTCCTACGAGGGGTTCATGGCTCTGTTCAGGGCGGTCTTCGACCATCCACCAGAGGGCAGAGAGGGAGGTAAGCGACTACTCCAACTCCGGCAGGGTGCCCATACCGCTGCAGAGTACGCCCTCACCTTCCGGACCGTGGCAGCCTCCAGCAGATGGAATGAGCCGGCGCTCCGCACCCTATTCCGAACAGGACTCCGCGAGGTGGTCCAGACGGAGTTGGCATGCCGAGACGACAACCTTTCCCTGGACTTGGTCATCGCGATGGCTCTTCGGGAGCGCCGGTGCTCCTCTCGCCCTCCTCCTTTGGCCGTCCTGGGGCAGAGCCTGAACCCATGGAGGTAGGGGTCACACACCTACCCGTGGCATAGCAACGTCGCCGGAGACAGCTGGGGCTGTGTCCCTATTGGGGCCAGGAGGGGCACCGGCTCCAGCAGTGTCTGATGCGTCCCAACCCAAAGTCCACTGGGGCAGAGGGGTGACCATTAATCTCCCAGGGTAGGCGTGAGTATTCCTTCATCATCGTTTTCCGCCAAAACCTTCCTGGTTTCTATTTCACTGGCTGGCTGTCCCTCAGGTGTTGTCTCTACAGCTCTAGTGGACTCTCGTGCTGCAGGGAATTTTATCGACCAGGCCCTCTTCTCCTCCCTGAACATCACCGCGTCCCTGCTCTCCTCTCCTTTTCCGGTCCAAGCCCTGGATAAACAGCCATTGGGCTCCGGCACCATCACGCACATCACAGCACCACTCACCCTCACCGTGGGACCCATGTACCAAGAAAGCCTTCCTTTCCTCATCATTACTGCTTCTGTACACAAAGTCATCCTCGGCCTTCCGTGGCTCCAACAACATGACCCCACCATCTCCTGGTCGAGGATGAAAATCACCACCTGGGCACCCGGATGTCGGAAGACCTGCTTTCCCATACCTTGTGGTTCCACATCAGTTGAGGGTCCTGTGAGTGCCCTCCAGCCCATCATTCCATCCTCCCATATCATTGGCCCCATGTTTTGGACGAAGAAGGAGAGTGATGGAGTGCTGCATCAGATGACCTGGCCTCCACAATCCCCCGACCTCAACCCAATTGAGATGGTTTGGGATGAGTTGGACCACAGAGTGAAGGAAAAGCAGCCAACAAGTGCTCAGCATATGTGGGAACTCCTTCAAGACTGTTGGAAAAGCATTCCAGGTTAAGCTGGTTGAGAGAATGCCAAGAGTGTGCAAAGCTGTCATCAAGGCAAAGGGTGGCTACTTTGAAGAATCTAAAATATATTTTGATTTGTTTAACACTTTTTTGGTTACTACATGATTCCATATGTGTTATTTCATAGTTTTGATGTCTTCACTATTATTCTACAATGTAGAAAATAGTAAAAATAAAGAAAAACCCTGGAATGAGTAGGTGTGTCCAAGCTTTTGACTGGTACTGTACACGGGGTACCAGCACCGAGTCGATGTGCAGGGGTATGAGGTAAATGGGGTAGATATGTACATACAACTAGGAATAAACTGACAGATAGTAAACAGTAGCAGCAGCGTATGTGAGGAGTCAAAAAGGTTAGTGCAAAAAGGGTTAATGCAGTTAGGCCAGGTAGCAATTTGGTTAACTATTTCTATAAATTTTTTGTAATCTTATGGCTTGGGGATAGAAGCTGTTCAGGGTCCTGTTGGTTCCAGACTTTGTGCATCGGTACCGCTTGCCATGCAGTAGCAGAGAGAAGTCTATGAAAATGTTTAGGGCATTCTTCTGACACCCCCTGGTATAGAAGTCCTGGATGGCAGCGAGCTCGGCCCCAGTGATGTACTGAGCCATACGCACAACCCTCTGTAGCGCCTTGCGGTCGGATACCAAGCAGTTGCCATACCAAGCGGTAATGCAGACAGTTAAGATGCTCTCAATGGTGCAGCTGTATAACTTTATGAGGATCTGAAGGGCCCATGCCAAATCTTTTCTGCATCCTGAGGGGGAAGAGGCATTGTCGTGCCCTCTTCACGACTGTGTTGGTGTGTGTGGACCATTATAGATCCTTAGTGATGTGGACACCGTGGAACTTGAAGCTCTCGACCCGCTCCACTACAGCCCAGTCGATGTGAATGAGGGCATGCTAGTCCACGACCAGCTCCTTTGTCTTGCTGACATTGAGGGAGAAGATATTGTCCTGGCACCACGCTATAGGCTGTCTCATCGTCGTCGGTGATCAGGCCTACAACTGTCGTTTCGTCTGCAAACTTAATGAGGGTGTTGAAGTTGTGCACAGCCACGCAGTCGTGGGTGAACAGGGAGTATAGGAGGGGACTAAGCACGCACCCCTGAAGGGCCCCAGTGTTGAGGGTCAGGAGGATAGAGTTACGGTCAGATGTAGAGAGAGAGGAAGAGCTTTGTATGCATTTCTGTGTGTGGAGTAAAGGTGATCTAGATATTAGGTAAGCCAGATTTAAGTTTCCCTTAATTAAAATCCCTGGCCACTAGGAGTGCCGCCTCTGGATGAGCATTTTCTTGTTTGCTTATGGCCCTATACAGCTCGTTGAGTGCGGTTTTAGTGCCAACCGCAGTTTATGGTGGTGAAGATACAGCTACGAAAAATATAGATGAAAATCCTCTTGGTAAATAGTATGATCTAAAGCTTGAGATATTCTAACTCCGGCGAGCAGGTCTTCAAGACGTCCTTAAAATTGGAGATTGCGCACCAGCTGATGTTAACAGAGACCAAGAGTGGTGCGACAAATAAAAACGCGGCAATCCTGTGGGAAACAGCAATCCTGTGGAAAACAGTTTGTTGATGAGAGGTCTAAGGAGAATGGCAAGAATAGTGCACGCTAACAGGAGGGCCACAAACAGGCTAATAATGGTGCAGTACAACAGTGGTGTGCAGAACGGCATCTCGGAATGCACAACTCGCCGGTCCTTGTCAGGGATGGGCTATTGCAGTAGACGACCACACCGGGTTCCACTCCTATCAGCTAAAAACAAGAAGAAGCGGCTCCAGTGGGCATACAATTTGACGTAAGCAGCATGAGTCCATGGCCCCATCCTGCCTGGTGTCAACGGTACAGGCTGGTGGCGGTGGTGTAATGGTGTGGGGAAGGTTTTCCAGGCACACGATAGGTCGCTTGATACCAATTGAGCAACATTTCCACGCCCCGAAGAATCCACGGAGGGCCGAGTGTCTGCGGGTTTTCGCTCCTCCCTTGTACTCGATTGATGAATTAAGGTCACTAACTAATAAAGAACTCCCCACACCTGGTTGTCTATGGCTTAATAGAAAGGAAAAAACTAAAACCTGCAGACAATAGGCCCTCCCTGGAATGAGTTTGACAACCTAATAAACTGGCCAGTGAGTGTATATTATCCATGTCCTTGGCCATGACTCTGAGAAACATAGGATATTACAGTTCTTCAGGTCTCGTTGATAGGATAGTCTCAAACGGAGGTCGTCCAGTTCTTCTCCAGTGATTGTACGTTCGCCAATAGAATGGAGGGTAGAGGCAGTTTATGTACTCGCCGACGTATACTGGACAGAAATAAACGCAAAATGTAACAATGCCAAAGATTTTACTGAGTTACAGTTCATAGAAGGAAATCAGTTGAAATAAATTCATAAGGCCCTAATCTATGGATTTCTCATGACTGGACAGGGACGCAGCCATGGGTGGGCAGGGGCGCACCCACTGGGGAGTCAGGCCCAGCCAATCAGAATACGGCCCAGCCAATCAGACTACAAAAGGGGTTTATTACAGACAGAAATACTTCTTAGTTTCATCAGCTGTCCGGGTGGCTGGTCTCAGACGATCCCGCAGGTGAAGAAGCCAGATGTGGAGGTCCTGGGCTGGCAGGGTTACACACGGTCTGTGGACCTACTGCCAAATTCTCTAAAATGATGTTGGAGGCGGTTTATAGTAGAGAAATTAACATACAATTATCTGGCAACAGCTCTGGTGGACATTCCTGCAGTCAGCATGCCAATTGCACGCTCCCTTGAGACATCTGTGGCAATGTGTTGTGTGACAAACTACACATTTTAGAGTGGCCTTTTATTGTTCCCAGCACAAGGGGCACCTGTGTAATGATCATGCTGTTTAATCAGCTTCTTGATATGCCACACCTGTCAGGTGAATAGATTATCTTGGCAAAGGAGAAATGCTCACTAACAGGGATGTAAACAAATTTGTGCACACAATGAGAGAAATAAGCTTTTTGTGCATATGGAACATTTCTGGGATCTTTATTTCAGCTCATGAAACATGTTTATATATTTGCTCAGTATAGTTTCGTCAGGGTGCCTGCACGTCTGCCTCGATAAGGCCGCCTTTATCTTTTCAGAGTCTCTGGGATTAGGGCCTGGTCCAGATTGAGCAGTATGTCCTGCGCCTCCGACTCGTTGAAGTACAAATCTTCATCCAAATCGAGGTTAGTGATCGCTGTTCTGATGTCCAGAAGCTCTTTTCAGTCATAGGAAATGATAGCGGAGTCATTATGTACAAAACAAAGCGCAAAAAAGGCGCAAAAAAACCACACAATATAGCAGAATTGGTCAGGAGCCTGTATAACGGCTGCTATCTATTGCAGCGCCATTCTCTCAGTGTGTTTGTGACAATTTATTATATAATGTATAAGATTGGCTCTTCATAATACAGCATGACAGCTTAAACACAAACACACACTAACATAACTCCCACGCTTTCAGCCATAATGAACAGGTGTTGTGTGTGTGTGTGTGTGGTCTTTACCTGGTAGTTAGGTTGTAGGAGGAAATAGTCCGGACACCCTGCTAAGGCCATACTATCCTTCTGTAGGTCCCTGTTCTGGGGATCACATTTACTCCACTGACCAGATACCTACAAAGAGAGACCAACAGAACATAATCTGTAGAGAAAGACAAATACAATCACACGCACGCAGGCATGCACGCACGCACATTCGTATTGATCCACACAGTACATAAACACAGCTAATGCATATTGCTCTGATCAGTTCCCAAACACAGCAACGCCTCAGACAAAATAAGAGACCATCCCATATAACATGACTACTTAGCACCTGGAGAGAGGGCGAGAGCAAGAGTGAGAGCGAGAGAGAGAGCAAAGTGGTTGGGGAGGGGGGAGAGAGACAGAGACTGAAAGAGAGACTGAAATCGAGACACTAAGGGCCAGTTTCCCAGACAAAAATGAAACCTATAGTCCTGGACTAAAAAGTATGCTCAATAGAGATGAGCTTCAAATTCCTTGTTGTCCACATCACTGAGGACTTAACATGGTCCTCTCACACCAGAACAGTCGTGAAGAAGGTATGGCAACCCCTCTTCTCCCTCAGGAGGCTGAAACGATTTGGCATGGCCCCTCAGATCCTCAGGAACTTTTACAGCTGCACCATTGAGAGCAACCTGACTGGTTGTATCACCATCTGGTATGGCAACTGCACCGCCAGTGGCAGAAGGCCCTACAGAGGTTGGTGGTGCGGATGGCCCAGCGCGTCACTGGGAGCGAGCTCCCAGCCATCCAGGATGCACATGACAAGTGGTGTCTGAGAAGGCCCGAAAAATTGCCAAAGACTCCAGCAACCCGAGACATGGACTGTTCTCCTTGCTCCCGTCCGGCAGGCGGTACCGGTGCATCAAGGCTCAGAAAACAGAGTCCTAAACAGCTTCTATCCCTTGGCCATAAGACTGTTAAAATGGCTAACAATTACTGCTCCCTCTCTGAAAGACTATCCACTCTGACTCTATGCCTATCCACAGGTCCCTTCCCAGTCAGACACAACCTATAGTGCTGCTAAAATGATTCTTGATTAGATTAATTACTCCATTACACTGCTGTCCATCGCATGTGGACATCTGCTTGTTGAACATCTCATTCCAAAATCATGGGCATTAATATGGAGTTGGTCCCCCTTTTGCTGCTATAACAGCCTCCACTCTACTGGGAAGGCTTTCCACTAGATGTTGGAACATTGCTGTGGGGACTTAGTGAGGGCGGGAACTGATGTTGGGTTATTAGGCCTGGCTAGCAGTCGCCGTTCCAATTCATCCGAAAGGTGTTAGATTGGGATAAGGTCAGGGTTCTGTGCAGGCCAGTCAAGTTCTTCCACACCGATCTCAACAAACCATTTCTGTATGGACCTCGCTTTGTGCACGTGGGCATTGTCATGCTGAAAAAGGAAAGAGCCTTCCCAAACTGTTGCCACAAAGTTGGAAGCACAGAATCATACAGTTGGCACTATGCATTCGGGCAGGTAGTGTTCTCTTGGCAACCGCCAAACCCAGATTTGTCCGTCGGACTGCCAGATGATGAAGAGTGATTCATCACTCCAGAGAAGGCGTTTCCACTGCTCCAGAGTCCAATTGAGGCAAGCTTTACTCCACTCCAGCTGATGCTTGGCATTGTGCATGGTGATCTTAGGCTTGTGTGCAGCTGCCTGGCCATGGAAACCCATTTCATGAAGCTCCCGACAAACAGTTATTGCTGTCGTTGCTTCGAGAGGCAGTTTGGAACTCGGTAGAGAGAGCTGCAACCAAGTACAGACGATTTTTATGCGCTACGCACTTCAGCACTCGGTGGTCCCGTTCCGTGAGCTTGTGTAGCCTACCACATCGCGGTTGAGCTGTTGTTACTCCTAGATATTTCCACTTCACAATTACAGCACTTACAGTTGACCGGGGCAGCTCTAGCAGGGCAGAAATTTGACGAACTGACTTGTTGGAAAGGTGGCATCCTATGACAGTGCAACGTTGAAAGTCACTGAGCCCTTCAGTAAGGTCATTCTACTGCCAATGTTTGGCCATGGAGATTGCATGGCTGTGTGCTCAATTTTATACAACTGTCAGTGACGGGTGTGGCTAAAATTGCCAAATCCACTTATTTGAAGAGGTGTCCACATACCATTTTCATATACACTACAGTTCAAAAGTTTGGGGTCACTTATTTTAATGGACAAATAAATTGCTTTTCTTTCGAAAACAAGGACATTTCTAAGTGACCCCAAACTTTTGAACGGTAGTGTATATAGTATATACAATTGAAGTCGGAAGTTTACATACACCATAGCCAAATACATTTAAACTCAGTTTTTCACAATTCCTGACATTTAATCTTAGAAAAAAATCCCTGTTTTAGGTCAGTTAGGATCACCACTTTATTTTAAGAATGTGAAATGTCAGAATAATAGTAGAGAGAATTATTTACTTCAGCTTTTATTTATTTCATCACATTCCCAGTGGGTCAGAAGTTCACATACACTCAATTAGTATTTGGTAGCATTGCATTTAAATTGTTTAACTTGGGTCATACGTTTCAGGTAACCTTCCACAAGCTTCCCACAATAAGTTGGGTGAATTTTGGCCCATTCCCCCTGACAGAACTGGTGTTACTGAGTCAGGTTTGTAGGCCTCCTTGCTCGCACACGCTTTTTCAGTTCTGCCCACAAATCTTCTATAGGATTGAGGTCAGGGCTTTGTGATGGCCACTACAATACCTTGACTTTGTTGTCCTTAAGCCATTTTGCCACAACTTTGGAAGTATGCTTGGGGTCATTGTCCATTTGGAAGACCCATTTGCGACCAAGCTTTAACTTCCTGACTGATATCTTGAGATGTTGCTTCAATATATCCACATAATTTTCCTTCCTCATGATGCCATCTATTTTGTGAAGTGCACCAGTCCCTCCTGCAGCAAAGCACCCCCACAGCATGATGCTGCCACCCCTGTGCTTCACGGTTGGGATGGTGTTCTTCGGCTTGCAAGTAACCCCCTTTTTCCTCCAAACATAACGATGGTTATTATGGCCAAACAGTTCTATTTTTGTTTCATCAGACCAGAGGACATTTCTCCAAAAAGTACGATCTTTGTCCACATGTGCAGTTGCAAACCATAGTCTGGCTTTTTTATGGTGGTTTTGGAGCAGTGGCTTCTTCCTTGCTGAGCGGCCTTTCAGGTTATGTTGATATAGGACTCGTTTTACTGTGGATAGATACTTTTGTACCTGTTTCCTCCAGTATCTTCACAAGGTCGTTTGCTGTTGTTCTGGGATTGATTTGCACTTTTCGCACCTAAGTACGTTCATCTCTAGGAGACAGAACGCTTCTCCTTCCTGAGTGGTATGACGGCTGCGTGGTCCCATGGTGTATATACTTGCGTACTATTGTTTGTACAGATGAACGTGGTACCTTCAGGCGTTTAGAAATTGCTCCCAAGGATTAACCAGACTTGTGGAGGTCTACAATGTTTTTTCTGAGGTCTTGGCTGATTTCTTTTGATTTTCCCATGATGTCAAGCACAGAGGCACTGAGTTTGAAGGTAGGCCTTGAAATACATCCACAGGTGCACCTCCAATTGACTCAAATGATGTCAATTAGCCTATCAGAAGCTTCTAAAGCCACGACAACATTTTCTGGAATTTTCCAAGCTGTTTAAAAAGGCACAGTCAACTTCTGACCCACTGGAATTGTGATACAGTGAATTATAAGTGAAATAATCTGTCTGTAAACAATTGTTGGAAAGATTAGTTGTGTCATGCACAAAGTAGATGTCCTAACCGACTTGCCAAAACTATAGTTTATTAACAAGAAATTTGTGGAGTGGTTGAAATATGAGTTTTAATGACTCCAACCTAAGTGTATGTAAACTTCTGACTTCAACTGTATACAGTGCCTTCAGAAAGTATTCACAACCCTTGACTTATTCCACATTTTGTTATGTTACAGACTGAATTAAAAATGGTATTCTCACCCATCCATACACAATACCCCATAATGACAAAGTGAAAACATGTTTTCAGACATTTTAGCAAATTTATTGAAAATGAAATACAGAAATATCTATAATAACTCACACCCCTTACTCAACACTTTGTAGAAGCGCCATTGGCTGTGATTACAACTGAGAGTCTTTAAAGTCTCTAAAGCTTTCCACACCGGGTTGTGCAACAATTTCCCATTATTCTTTTCAAAATTCTTCAAGCTCTGTCAAATTGGTTGTTGACCAATGCTAGACAACCATTTTCAGCTCTTGCCATAGATGTATTTTTTATCCTGAAAAACTCCCCAGTACTTAACTATTAGAAGCATACCCATAACATGATGCAGCCACCTACAGTAGGGAGAACAAGTATTTGATACACTGCCGATTTTGCAGGTTTTCCTACTTACAAAGCATGTAGAGGTCTGTAATTTTTATCATAGGTACACTTCAACTGTGAGAGACGGAATCAAAAATCCAGAAAATCGCATTGTATGATTTTTAAGTAATTAATTTGCATTTTATTGCATGACATAAGTATTTGATACATCAGAAAAGCAGAACTTAATATTTGGTACAGAAACCTTTGTTTGCAATTACAGAGATCATAAGTTTCCTGTAGGTCTTGACCAGGTTTGCACACACTGCAGCAGGGATTTTGGCCCACTCCTCCAACAGACCTTCTCCAGATCCTTCAGGTTTCAGGGCTGTCGCTGGGCAATACAGACTTTCAGCTCCCTCCAAAGATGTTCTATTGGGTTCAGCTCTGGAGACTGGCTAGGCCACTCCAGGACCTTGAGATGCTTCTTACGGAGCCACTCCTTAGTTGCCCTGGCTGTGTGTTTCAGGTCGTTGTCATGCTGGAAGACCCAGCCATGACCCATCTTCAATGTTCTTACTGAGGGAAGGAGGTTGTTGGCCAAGATCTCGCGATACATGGCCCCATCCATCCTCCCCTCAATACGGTGCAGACATCCTGTCCCCTTTGCAGAAAAGCATCCCCAAAGAATGATGTTTCCACCTCCATGCTTCACGGTTGGGATGGTGTTCTTGGGGTTGTACTCATCGTTCTTCTTCCTCCAAACATGGCGAGTGGAGTTTAGACCAAAAAGCTCTATTTTTGTCTCATCAGACCACATGACCTTCTCCCATTCCTCCTCTGGATCATCCAGATGGTCATTGGCAAACTTCAGACAGGCCTGGACATGCGCTGGCTTGAGCAGGGGGACCTTGTGTGCACTGCAGGATTTTTATCCATGACGGCGTAGCGTGTTACTAATGGTTTTCTTTGAGATTGTGGTCCCAGCTCTCTACAGGTCATTGACCAGGTCCTGCCATGTAGTTCTGGGCGATCCCTCACCTTCCTCATGATCATTGATGCCCCACGAGGTGAGATCTTGCATGGAGCCCCAGACCGAGGGTGATTGACCGTCATCTTGAACTTCTTCCATTTTCTAATAATTGCGCCAATAGTTGTTGCCTTCTCACCAAGCTGCTTGCCTATTGTCCTGTAGCCCATCCCAGCCTTGTGCAGGTCTACAATTGTATCCCTGATGTCCTTACACAGCTCTCTGGTCTTGGCCATTGTGGAGAGGTTGGAGTCTGTTTGATTGAGTGTGTGGACAGGTGTCTTTTATACAGGTAACTTGTTCAAACAGGTGCAGTTAATACAGGTAATGAGTGGAGAACAGGAGGGCTTCTTAAAGAAAAACTAACAGGTCTGTGAGAGCCGGAATTCTTACTGGTTGGTAGGTGATCAAATACTTACGTCATGCAATAAAATGCAAATTAATTACTTTAAAATCATACAAATGTGATTTTCTGGATTTTTGTTTTAGATTCCGTCTCTCACAGTTGAAGTTTACCTATGATAACAATTACAGACCTCTACATGCTTTGTAAGTAGGAAAACCTGCAAAATCGGCAGTGTATCAAATACTTGTTCTCCCCACTGTATATGCTTGAAAATATGGAGAGTGAATTGCTTAGATATTTGTTTTGCAGTATTACTTTAATACCTTGTTGCAAACAGGATGCATGTTTTTGAATATTTGTATTCTGTACAAGCTTCCTTCTTTTCACTCTGTCCATTAGGTTAGTATTGTAGAGTATCTACAATGTTGTTGAGCCATCCTCAGTTATCATATCACAGCCATTAAACTCTGTAACTGTTTTAAAGTCACCATTGACCTCATGGTGACATCCCTCAGCGGTTTCCTTTCTCTATGGCAAGTGAGTTCGGAAGGACTCCTGTATCTTTGTAGTGTCTGGGTGTATTGATACACCATCCAAAGTGTAATTAATAACTTCACCATGCTCAAAGGGATATTCACTGTCCGCTTTTTTATTTTTACCAATCTAACAATAGGTACCCTTCTTTGCGAGGGATTGGAAAACCTCCCTGGTCTTTGTGGTTGAATCTGTGTTTGAAATTCACTGCTCGACTGAGGGACCTTAGAGATAATTTTATGTGTGGGTTACAGAGATGAGGTAGTCATTCAAAAATCATGTTAAACACTATTATTGCACACATTGTGAGTCAATGCAACTTATTATGTGACTTGTTAAGCAAATTTTTTCTCCTGAACTTATTTAGGCTTGCCATAACAAATAGGTTGAATACTCAAGATATATCAGCTTTTCATTTTGTATTAATTTGTAAACATGTCTGTAACACAACATAAATTTAGGCTGTAAAAGAACAGAACAAAATGTGGAAAAAGTCAAGGGGTGTGAACACTTTCTGAAGGCACTGTATAAATGAATGATATGTATCCATTGATGCTTAAAGAATATAACTTATAAATGCCTCAGCTTAGTTCAACTGTCATACCCCTCAGAATCCAAAATATAAACCTCCAATGTTTGTAAACAAAGATAATGTAAACAAACATATACTTGGCTTGCGAAAGTATTCACCCCCCTTGGCATTTTTCCTATTTTGTTGCCTTACAACCTGGAATTAAAATGGATTTGTGTCATTTGATTTACACAACCTGCCTACCACTTTGAAGATGCAAAATATTATTTTTGGTGAAACAAAAAATAAATAAGACAAAAAAACAGAAAACTTGAGCGTGCATAACTATTCACCCCCCAAAGTCAATACTTTGTAGAGCCACCTTTTGTAGCAATTACAGCTGCAAGTATCTTGGGGTATGTCTCTATAAGCTTGGCACATCTAGCCACTGGGATCTTTTCCCATTCTTCAAGGCAAAACTGCTCCAGCTCCTTCAAGTTGGATGGGTTCCGCTGGTGTATAGCAATCTTTAAGTCATACCACAGATTCTCAATTGGATTGAGGTCTGGGCTTTGACTAGGCCATTCAAATACATTTAAATGTTTCCCCTTAAACCACTATTGTGTTGCTTTAGCAGTATGCTTAGGGTCATTGTCCTGCTGGAAGGTGAACCTCCGTCCCAGTCTCAAATCTCTGGAAGACTGAAACAGGTTTCCCTCAACAATTTCCCTGTATTTGGCGCGATCCATCATTCCTTCAATTCTGACCAGTTTCCCAGTCCCTGCCGATGAAAAACATCCCCACAGCATGATGTTGCCACCACCATGCTTCACTGTGGGATGGTGTTCTTGGGGTGATGAGAGTTGTTGGGTTTGTGCCAGACATAGCGTTTTCCTTGATGGCCAAAAAGCTCAATTTTAGTCTCATCTGACCAGAGTACCTTCTTCCATATGTTTGGGGAGTCTCCCACATGCCTTTTGGCGAACACCAAACGTGTTTGCTTATTTTTTTCTTTAAGCAATGCCTTTTTTTCTGGCCACTCTTCCGTAAAGCCCAGCTCTGTGGAGTGTACGGTTTAAAGTGGTCCTATGGACAGATACTCCAATCTCCACTGTGGAGCTTTGCAGCTCCATCAGGGTTATCTTTGGTGTCTTTGTTGCCTAGCTGATTAATGCCCTCCGTGCCTGGTCCGTGGGTTTTGGTGGGCGGCCCTCTCTTGGCAGGTTTGTTGTGGTGCCATATTCTTTCAATTTTTTTATAATGGATTCAATGGTGCTCCGTGGGATGTTCAAAGTTTCTGATCTTTTTTTATAACCCAACCCTGATCTGTACTTCTCCACAACTTTGTCCCTGACTTGTTTGGAGAGCTCCTTGGTCTTCGTGGTTCCGCTTGCTTGGTGGTGCCCCTTGCTTAGTGGTGTTGCAGACTCTGGGGCCTTTCAGAACAGGTGTATATATACTGAGATCATGTGACAGATCATGTGACACTTAGATTGCACACAGGTGGACTTTATTTAACTAATTATGTGACTTCTGAAGGTAATTGGTTGCCCCAGATCTTATTTAGGGGCTTTTCCATTATTTATTTTTTTGAATATTTTGAAACAAGTAATTTTTTTCAATTCACTTTTTTTCCATTACAACCTGTAATGCAACAAAATAGGAAAAACACCAAGGGGGATGAATACTTTTGCAAGGCACTGTATATCCTCAAAACATGGTTAAAACAATAATTGTGATATCATGGATGTTCAGTCCTTGCATCCATAGCTCTGTCTATGAATTTGATAGTGGTTACACTTCTCCAGCCCCATCCCTCAGTTTTTTACCAAAACAAGGGCTGGGGAATGATTTGTTATTGTTTCAACTGCTGATTGCAGTTTAAGTCTAATTTTCGTTTAGTCAAGCGATTAAGTGAAAATTAAATTTAAGTGGAAGTTAACATTTGCCCTTGGACAGAGCGGAGTTAGTAGGCAATCTTCGGTCTACTGCCACAGCACTGTAACGCTAGGAGAAACACTGACTGGGCCAACTTAATCACTCAAGAAGCTGAAAATGGAAGCCAGCTATTAATGACTACCCCATTCTCCTGTCTTATCACACCCACCTCTTCACTGAGACTGAGAGAGAGATACACACACACACACACAGGGAAAGCCAGGGCTTTTGACAGGGTTTTTTAACAATATGTGTATGTGAGTGTGCATGTGTGCATGACTGCATGCATGTGTGTGTACACTACTACTACTACTACTACTACTACTGAACATGTAGCATTGGGCTAACTAGCTTCATGTTATTTGGTCTCTAATTGTTCAGGGACGGGGAGTTGTCCATGTTCCCCTAATAACCATATTGATGTATTGAAACACAACCCACTTGACATTTGTGTTGTAGCTGAGTGAAATCTTCTGGCATTTGCTCCATGTTGTACAGAATGTTATTATTATGATTTAGTCTGTGACTTAGGTAAAGATGCATAGTGTGCTGTTCTTGTAGGCTACTTCTGCCATGTGAAACCGGTAGACGAGTCTGCTCCACAGTATGTATGAGTGGGTCCTCCAGGCCAGGGGGCATGTTTATAATGTATCCACCCACCCCTCCCCCTATCTGAGTGCATGACGTGTGTAAAGTAAACATAAACAACATAACGTTTGCCAAGCAACGAATCGATGCGGCACTTTTCAAACAGAAACATAACAAATCAGATCACGTTAAGAATGACGACTCACCTCGAGACCCGCTGGACTAGCAGACAGAAACACACGGAGCTGAGACACCGGTCAGCCAAGAGAGGGGAGCGTATGACAATCGGTGTCGTTAGGCTATTCCTTTAGATATCACGCCCCCAAAAAATTGATATCTCCTGCAGTTATCGCTCACGTTGTCCTCTTGAACTGGGCACACAGTTACACCCACCATCCACTCACTCACAGACACAGACACATTCAACACTGCGCATTCACCAGCTGACTGCCACAAGTTCAACACACGAAACACACAAGGAGGAAAACTCTTCCCTGACCCGCCCCCTTACGCAGCTGACTCCTCCACGTACAGGGAATCCCTCTAGTTAACCCATTAAAGCCATAGTCTTCAAATAACATCTTTATTTTTTCGTCACATGCTTCGTAAACAACAGGTGTTGACTTAAACAACAGGTGTTGACTAACAGTGAAATGCTTACTTACGGGCACTCTCAAAAATGCAAAGAAAACGAAAAGAAAAATAATAGAAAAGTAATAACGTAATAATAAAATACACAATTAGTAGCGATAAATTGGCCATACACTGAGTATACCAAACATTAGGAATACCTTCCTAATATTGAGTTGCACCCCTCCTTTTGCCCTCTACAAGGTGTCAAAAGCGTTCCACAGGGATGCTGGCCCATGTTGCCTCCAATGCTTCCCACAGTTGTGTCAAGTTGGCTGGATGTCCTTTGGGTGGTGAACCATTCTTGATACACACGGGAAACTGTTGAGCGTGAAAAACCCAGCAGTGTTGCAGTTCTTGACACAAACTTGCAACCATACCCTGTTCAAAGGCACTTAAATATTTTGTCTTGCCCATTCACCCTCTGAATGGCAAGCATACACTCTTAGAAAAAAAGGGTTCCAAAAGGGTTTTGCGACTGTCCCCATGTGAGAACCCTTTTTGGTTCCAAGTAGATTCACCTGGTCAGTCTATGTCATGAAAAGAACAGGTGTTCTTAATGTTTTGTAGACCCAGTGTATACACAGGGTATCAGTACCGGGTCAAAGTGCAGGGGTACGAGGTAATTGAGGTAGATATGTACATATCATATAACTAGGAATAAAGTGACTAGTCAACAGGACAGATAATAAACAGTAGCAGTAGCGTATGTGAAGAGCCAAAAAAATTTGTGCAAAAAGGGTGAATGCAGATAGTCCGGGTAGCTCTTTGGTTAACTAATTAACTAACTATTTAGCAGTCTTATGGCTTTGGGGTAGAAGCTGTTCAGGGTCCTGTTGGTTCCAGACTTGGTGCATCGGTACTGCTTGCCGTGCGGTAGCAGAGAAAACAGTCTATGACTTGGGTGGCTGGAGTCTTTGCCAATTTAGGACTCTGACATCGCCTGGTATAGAGGTCCTTGATGGCAGGGAGCTTGGCCCCAGTGATGTACTGGGCAGTGCCTTGCGGCCGGATGCCAAGCAGTTGCCATACCAAGCGGTGATGCAGCCAGTCAAGGTGCTCTCAATGGTACAGCTGTAGAACTGAGATCTGAGGGCCCATGCCAAATCTTTGCATCCTCCTGGGGGAAGAGGCATTGTCATGCCCTCTTCACGACTGTGTTGGAATGTGTGGACCATGATAGATCCTTAGTGATGTGGACACTGATGAACTTGAAGCTCTCAACCCGCTCCACTACAGCCCCGTCGATGTGAATGGGGGCGTGCTCGGCCCTCCATATCCTGTAGTCCACGATCAGCTCCTTTGTCTTGCTGACGTTGAGGGAGAGGTTGCTGTCCTGGCACCACAATTCCAGGTCTCTGACCTCCTCCCTATAGGCTGTCTCATCGTCGTCTGTGATCAGGCCTACCACTGACGTGTCGTCAGAAAACGTAACGATGATGTTGGAGTCGTGCGCGGCCACGCAGTCGTGGGTGAACAGGGAGTACAGGAGGGGACTAAGCATGCACCCCTGAAGGGCCCCTGTGTTGAGGGTCAGCGTGGCGGATGTGTTGTTGCCTACCCTCACCACCTTGGGGTGGCCCGTCAGGAAGTCCAGGATCCAGTAGAAGAGGGAGGTGTTCAGTCCCAGGGTCATTAGCTTAGTGATGAGCTTGGAGGGCACTATGGTGTTGAACGCTGAGCTGTAGTCAGCATTCTCACATAGGTATTCCTCTTGTTTAGGTGGGAGAGGGCAGTGTGGAGTGCAATAGAGATTGCGTCATCTGTGGATCTGTTGGGAGGTATGTGAATTGGAGTGGGTCCAGGGTGTCTGGGATGATGGTGTTGATGTGAACCATGACCAGCCTTTCAAAGCAATTCATGGCTACAGATGTGAGTGCTTCAATATGTGCACCATCAAGCCAGACTAACAAAATGTAAACAATGAATAGAGCAAATGCAAATGTGCAATCCATAACTATAAGAACAAGCAAAGAGTTTTTTATTTTTTTCTTATAATTTATATATATATATATATATTTTTTTTTTTGGGGGGGGGGGGGTGGATCAGCTTAATATTGCAGATAGATTGTATCTTCTATCAATGTAATTGTCTGCATCCCTTCCAATCCCCAATGTTTTTTTTTGTTTGTTTTTTTATGTATATACTCCCCTTTATTACTTTTCAACCCCACCATCCTTTCCCTACTTGGAGTAAATTAGTGAACAACAATGCCCAGGCCTCTACTTCCGGTCTATACTTACTATCTACACCTTATGGACAGAGTTAATTTTACAATAATTCTATTATATATATATATATATATATATATATATATATATATATATATATATATATATATATGTATTTATTTTTTTGCTCCTGAACTTCTTCTACTCTCAACCTCTCCGATCATTTTCATGATGTCCATCCGGTTTGCTTCTATATGCCATATCTTTCTAACTGTGCTCTTTCCCAAAAGCTCCCAACATACAACCTATATACTTATTATGGACACAGTATCCTTACATTATTAGCTATCTTTGTTATTATTTTTTGTTATTTGTTATTAGTCCCATCCTTCAACTCTATTCAATACCTCCCATCTATCTCTTAACACCATCCATATAGGATTTCTATTTGCCATATATATTTCAACCGTACTGTGATGTTTTACAAAAGTTCTGAACCTTTCTATTCTCATTGCTTCTACAGATTGTGAATTAAAAATAAACATTTTTGCTAAAAGTATTATTATATTATTGATTGATTGACTATGACTTTTCAGATCACCCAGTAATGCTATCTGCAAGGTTAGTTCCAGGTAAATATTGCAATCCTTTAGCCATTCCTGGACCTGTGTCCAAAAACAAGCTACAAATGGACAGAACCAAAACAAATGATCTAATGATTCTGTCTCTTCACAGCAAAATCTGCAGAGCTGGGAAGATTGTATCCCCCATATAAATAACATTCTATTGGTAGCAATAATTTTATATAATAATTTAAATTGAAAGATTCTAATTTTTGAATCCGGTGTCGTTTTGCATGTCAGTTCATAAACACTATGCCATGGGATCGGTACGTCAAAGATCTCTTCCCAACTATTTTGCAATCTATATGGGACGGCTGTCAATCCTTTGGTCCTTAAGTGAAACTGATATACTTTTTTATTTATCACAGTTTTCCTTAACCAATTATGTTCTTTAATGCAAGGCCGACAGACAAGTTCCTTACTTTCTACCCCTTCCACTTTTCTATTCCACTTTTGCGGTAAGGCTGCAATTATTTGGTTGTAATTTTGGGTAGAGCAGACATTTCCATATGTTTTTGTCAGCTGCATGTGCGACATAACTACACCAGTCCTACCGATGATATCATTTATGAAGATTATACCTTTTTTAAACATTCTGTCAAAAAAGAAAGTTTTTTTGTCAATTAGTATATTTGAATTTAACCACAATATTTGTTGCATTATTTGTTCTGTCGTTTCTGGAGGATTAAATTGAAATTGCAACCAACTTTCTATGGCTTGTTTTAGAAATAGTGACATTTGGGAGATTATTTCCTTTTCAAATAACTGAAAGTGAAAGGTTGTAATCTGAATAAAGGGAAAAAGGCCTTTCTTGAACATTGGGTGAGACAATCTTACTAATTTGCTTGAGAACCAGTTCGGATTTAAGTATAACTTTTGTATGACTGAAGCTTTTAGTGATAGGTCTAATGCTTTAATATTTAATAATTTCTGTCCTCCGAATTCATATTCATTATATAAATATGCTCTTTTAATTTTGTCTGGATTTTGGAACGGCAAGTTCCAAATAAAATTGAATATTTTTTTCTCATATAATTTAAAAAACTGTTCGCTAGGCGTAGGCAAGACCATAAGCAAATAGGTAAACTGGGATAATACTAAAGAGTTAATCAGGGTGATTTTTCCACAAATTGACAGGTATTTTCCTTTCCATGGTAGTAAGATCTTATCTATTTTTGCTAACTTTCTATTAAAATTTATTGAAGTGAGATCATTTATTTCCTTTGGGATATGTATTCCGAGTATATCCAGATCACCATCAGACCATTTTATTGGTAAACTACATGGTAATGTAAAAATTGTATTTTTTAGTGATCCAATACGTAATATAGTACATTTGTCATAATTTGGTTGTAATCCAGAGAGGTTAGAAAATGTATCTAGATCCTCTATGAGGCTGTGGAGGGATTCTAGTTGTGGATTTAAAAGAAAACATGAATCATCAGCGTACAATGACACCTTTGTTTTTAAGCCCTGTATTTCTAATCCTCTGAATATTATTGGATCTGATTTTAATAGCTAACATCTCGATGGCCACAATAAATAGATATGCCGATAGTGGACAACCTTGTTTCACTCCTCTTGACAGTTTAAAACTTTCTGAGAAATAGCCATTATTTACTATTTTACACCTAGGGTTACTATACATGATTTTGACCCATTTTATAAGAGATTATCCAAAATTGAAATGCTCCAGGCATTTATATATAAACCCCAGTCGAACTTTATCAAATGCCTTTTCGAAGTCTGCTATGAATAGCAGGCCTGGTTTCCCATATTTTCCATAGTGTTCTATTGTTTCCAATACTTGCCTTATATTATCTCCAATGTATCTTCCATGTAAAAAACCTGTCTGATTAGAATGAATAATATCCGACAATACCTTTTTAATTCTATGCGCTATACATTTTGCTAGGATTTTTGCATCACAACACTGAAGTGTAAGGGGCCTCCAATTTTGTAAATGGACTGGATCTTTATATTTTCCACTTGTATCCTGTTTCAGTAATAATGAGATCAGACCTTCTTCTTGAGTGTCAGATAATCTACCATTTACATAGGAGTGGTTAAAACATGCTAATAACGGGTCCTCTTAGTATATCAAAAAAGGTTTGGTATACCTCGACTGCTATGCCATCCAACCCTGGAGTTTTCCCAGACTTAAAGTCTTTAATTGCATCCAGAAGTTCCTCCTCTGTAATTTCACCTTCACATGAGTCTTTCTGTGTGGCTGTTAATTTGACATTATCAATAGAAAAAATCTCTACAATTAGCTTCAGTTAGAGGAGATGGAGGCGACTGAAAAGAAAACATATGCTTAAAGTACTTTGTTTCTTCCTTCAAAATGTCATTTGGTGAATTATGGGTGACTCCGTCAATTGTAACCAGTTTCATTAAGTTCTTTTTGGTAGCATTCCTATGTTGAAGATTAAAAAATAATTTTGTGCATTTTTCCCCATATTCCATCCAGTTTGCTTTATTTTTATAATATATTACACTTGATCTTTCTTGAATAAGTTTCTCCATTTCTTTTTGTTTTTCCTCTAATTTATTCTGAGCCTCTATGTTACAGTTTTTATTGCCATCTATCTGTTCTGTTAGACTTTCTATTTCCTTTCTTAGTATAAACTCTTTTGACCTAAATTGCTTTTGTTTTCGAGATGAGTACTGAATTGCATGGCCTCTAAAGGCACATTTAAAGGTGTCCCATACAATAAGGGGATTCGCTGTACCTATGTTATGTTGGAAAAAGTCAGTTATAAATTCCTTTGTTCTAATTATAAATAAATTATCATCCAATAGGCTTTGATTAAATTTCCAATATCCTCGCCCACGTGGAAATTCAGTAAGAGTAATGTATATGAGTAATGTAAGAGTAATGCAAAGAGTACTTGATTGCTATCATGTCTGTTCAATGAGACTTAAATGACAAGAAACCCATTGAAATCTAGCAATACACCCCTAGATTCGAGTTATATTTTTAAAAAGTTGTATTAAGCTCGTAAGGCATTTATAAATTGTACTCTTTCAATGGGCTTATCAACAAGTATAATTAATTGAAATTACTGTTGAAAAGCGGGAAACCATATTGCAGATTTTGCCTTTAAAGGGGCAGTGCAGTCAAAAATGTGATTTTCCTGTGTTTTATGTATATTTCCACACTATTAGGTTAGAATAATACTGTCAAATTGTGAAAATTATGATAATGCGCTTTTAGTGGAAGAGCTGTTTGAAAATAAATGAAATTTGAACTTGTTTGGCTGGGTGGGGTTTATGGTTAAAGTTAATAGACCAATGACATAGAGTGTTCTCTCCTCTCTATCAATATCAGCTAGTTTTCAGGTTACACATCCCTCCCATTAGGCTCCTCCAATTAACCACCTCTCTCAGACCACCCCGAGACAGTCCTAGCAAAATCCTTGCTTGAGAAATTTCATTTTGCCAAGACGTTTTTTTGTTTCTTTTTGACGATTTTAATTGAAAACAATCACAGAAAGGGTACTTAATAATTTTTACCCATAAATTATTTGATATTGAGATAAAAAAAAGAAGCTGCATTGGAACTTTAACCTTTGACGTGGAGGCATAACAGTCTGAGGACTGTAGGGAATTACTTCTGATTGTTGTTTCCTACAATATCAGTATTTCAATCCTGGGGTTATCAGGACTACTGTTTATCCAACCCTAACCTCAGCTGCCACTCAAACCCTGCTAATTGTGTGTGTGTGTGTGTGTGTGTGTGTGTGTGTGTGTGTGTATGTGTGTGTGCGTGTGTGTAGTCTTGCTTTGAATCAAAGCTAATGTAAACATGCATCATTGTCTAAATCACCTGCTAATCTCTGTGAAAAAAAATCCTAATCCTGTTTTTGTGTGAGGAGAGTCAGTCATTGGTTGTACATGGATTTTGTTGTAATGAGGCATCAACATAACAAACCTCTGAACAAACAGATTTGTTTAGTTTTTTGTTCTGAACTCCACACATAAGCTCCAAATCCAATCTTCTTTTGGCTGGTAGTTAACAGGTCTGTAGTGTGTGTGTATGTGTGTGTGTGTGTGTGTGTGTGTATGTGTGTGTGTGGGTTCGATCCCCACGAAGGGGCCAGTATGGAAAAAGTATGAAAATGTATGCACTCACTAACTGTAAGTCGCTGTGTCCCTTTTTCCTCCTATAGTCAGTCAGTCAGTTTTGAGGTCAGAGGTTGATCTGTAGATTATAATGCTGAGAACAGAACAGGAGATTTACTTCACTAATAACAACATTCCTCTCGTACAGTACATTACATCACGTCTGGCTGCTACGTCACACACACACACACATACACTCATGCCCGCACGCACGCACGCACACACACACAGAAATCCACCCTCCACCATCTTAGAGTAGGATTGCTGATCATGGATCAGGTCCACCCTGTCTAAAAAGTCTCGTTCATCAGCCACATCCTTCTCTGTCTAGCCTTCTGTATTATGTGGTAGGACTTAGCCTGAGGACGAGGTTACCCCTGTCCATGGCTGTGTCATAAATGGCACCCTATTTCCTTCTTAGTGCACTTCTTTTAACTAGGGCCCATAGGGTCAAAAGTAGTGCATTACATAGGGAATAGGGTGTCATTTGGGACGTAGACCATGTCATCTTATTCATTATGTTCTGAAAGGCCAAACTGGCCCGTGTTCCATCTCCCAGGGCCTGGTGTAGAGGCGCTGTAGACTGCTGTAGATGTTTGGGTTGGAACGATAGCTTCATATCTGGCACAGGGAATACCCACTACTGGAATAGAATACTGAGAAACACAAGAACACCATTCTCCTTTCAACAGAATTATAAAGGACTGCTTTCTCCCTTTTTTTTCAGTTTCTCCTTTTTTCCTTTTCCTGAAACTGCAAGTCCTTTCTTTTTCCAGCAACTCCTTAAAATACATTAAGCAATAATCAGTGGAGCAATTCGATTTTGCCTCGACTGGACAGATGGAATGAATTGGAATGTGTGAAACTCACACTGGATGCAGATGGGTTTTCACCAAGAGAAAGGCGGTGAAATCCTGCAGCTTTGGTAGGATGTAAAACATGCATATTCATGTCATGTGAGACAAATGATGAATACCAAACTGCCGATGCAGAGTGTATAGGAAGGTTAGAGTTAGTTAGTCTAGGTGTAATAGACTGCATTCTATTCTGCTCCAAACGGACTACCAACTTTCTGCATAACACACAACTCAAAGGCAACTGTCCTAGCCAACACAGCAAGAGTCTAGTCTAGTTTTAGATTGGTTTGAATCCCTCCCTAGCTCCCTCCCTCCCTCTTTCTCTCCTTATCTCCCTCCATATAGCTTCACAGAGGACATGCTGTTTTCACATCACAGCTTCCTTACTCAGCTGATAACCTCAGTGTCTAGTTTCCTCTATCTGCCTTATGTGCTGTGCTGTCAGGACTTGTGTGTGTGTGTGTGTGTGTGGGGGTATGTAAACACACACACACGGCTCCCAGTGTATGGTACGTACAGTACCTTTCGATTCAGACCATCCACTGAAAGGTTCAGCCTCCCATGAACACGCCCCTGTCTGTAAGCGTGTCCCTAACATCCGTGACGAGAGCGCCACTGCACCTCTAACCCCCACCACCCCTACCGCCCCACTGAGGAGCTGTGGAACATTCCATTTAAAACGTCAAACATCTCCTTTGTCAGAACAACCGTAACGAAACGGAGGAGGGAGAGGAGGAGAGAGAGAGAAAAGGAGGAGAGGAACGGGGGAACAGGGGGATGGAGGTCAGGGGGTGTAGCAGAGCAGCTAGCCTCGTCCCTGGACTTGGCAGTGGTCCAGACACTGACACATCCGTTCTGAGCACGCCAAGAAAGAAAGGAAAGGAAGAGGGGGAAAAAATGTGTATGACTGTTCTGATAGGAGTGTAGTGTGACTGTTCTGATAGGAGTGTAGTGTACAGGAGTGAGCCCAGCTGACTGTTCCGATAGGAGTGTAGTGTGCAGGAGTGAGCCCAGCTGACTGTTCCGATAGGAGTGTAGTGTGCAGGAGTGAGCCCAGCTGACTGTTCTGATAGGAATGTAGTGTGCAGGAGTGAGCCCAGCTGACTGTTCTGATAGGAGTGTAGTGTGCAGGAGTGAGCCCAGCTGACTGTTCTGATAGGAGTGTAGTGTGCAGGAGTGAGCCCAGCTGACTGTTCCGATAGGAGTGTAGTGTGCAGGAGTGAGCCCAGCTGACTGTTCCGATAGGAGTGTAGTGTGCAGGAGTGAGCCCAGCTGACTGTTCTGATAGGAGTGTAGTGTGCAGGAGTGAGCCCAGCTGACTGTTCTGATAGGAGTGTAGTGTGCAGGAGTGAGCCAAGCATCTGATAGCCTGGTCCACCCTGTGATACATCTGCAGTGCGATGGTTCATTTCCTATAGTAACAACAATGAAACACTGCAAAGAACGCACTGCTGGCCTTACTCACAGGGCAGGGTGGAGTGACGCACACACATGCATGCACACACACACACAAGCACACATGCATACACATACATAATTAGCAGGGTTTGAGTTGCAGCTGAGATTAGGGTTGGATAAACAGTCGTCCTGACAACCCCAGGATTAAAGTACTGATATTGTATTATATTATAACACTCACAGCTTTCCCAAAAAACTAACAGAGACATTTGCGGTCTGTATATATATTTTAGAGGCTATTTATACAGAAAATTGGTATATAACTTGTATAAATTGTATTTAAAATGATATGATAAAATTTTGGGGTGACAATATTTCTACTAAACAATGAAGCAATAAGGCCCGAGGTGGTGTGATACAGTATCTGGCTAATGGCCCATGTCGGGCGATGAAACAATGGAAGCCATTCATTTTTTTAATGGAAGAAAAGCGATGAGAAGCAGTGCATTGTTGGATAGGCGGTGCATTGCTGGCTAGGCGGTGCATTGCTGCATATACTATACAGTGTATTTGGGGCATAAGTGCTGTTCTTACGGCCCAAATATATATGCAGCGATGCATCACCTAGCCATGCTAGCGTCGTCCAGAGTGGCTCGCCATGTGATTGCTAGCAAGCTGACAGCATGCTAGGTAGTGCTAGGTATCAACAGCCAATCCAGTAGGGGCTGAAAGCTATAGTGAGCTTCGATTGGTCAATCACGCCGCGATATCGCAGAGTATTTGCATAGTTCAGCTTTCCCCAACTTAAGTCTGTGCATGTTCCCTCGCCAGTTATGACTTTCATCAGATAACACATTGTTTACTGTATTACAGTTATACATTTTATGTTTTGACAGATTCGCTTTGAGTCACAGATCCTTGATAGACCAGGAGAGATTAAAGCAGCTGCAGTAGTCTCTCTCACCCTAGTAATACTCAGGTGAGTTTTTACCTGCTGTTCTCAGCAGCCTATACAAGGAAAAGAAGGACAATTATTGGTCAACATAAGGAGACTGGAGAGTATGCAAGGGGTATAATCAAAAGCATCTTGAAAATTCTTTAGCATCATATTACCCTTTTCCAGATCCCAAGGACACTTTCACAAGATAAAAATCCCAAATCATTACAACATTTAAAACATCAGTGTAAGAGTGAGCAGTTGACCAGTTGACCAGTTGACAGTGGAATGGTAGAAAAGAACTGGCCAGAGACGAAAAAGGCAACGACGAGATGAGACTATTGATCACATACATGGGTCACCCAGAACAGAAGCTGAAGTTTAAAAAGATAATACCAGGAATTGTCTTTTTATCACCATGTTGCCTTGTAATTGTCTACTGTATATTCAGTACAGTGCCTAGTGAAAGTCTACATACCCGTGGACAGTTTTTACATTTTGCTGCCTCAAATGTCATTCCCCTGAAGGGAAGGGATCAAGGCCGCTACCTCGCTTTGCAACCAAGGTGCATGAATTGAGGGGCAAACTGAAGTAGAGGGGAGATTCAGAAACTCTCAGAGGACAATGGAATTAAATAAAAGACCTTCTTTATTGTAGAACCAGGTTCTACTTTTGACAATACAGAAGCTTTTTATTTAATTCCACTGAAACAAAGAGAGAGGGAGAAAGACTAAGAGAAAGAGATGGAAAAAGAGCGAGAGAGAGAGGAAGACAGACTGATACACACAGAAAGAAAGAAAGAAAGAAAGAAAGAAAGAAAGAAAGAAAGAAAGAAAGAAAGAAAGAAAGAAAGAAAGAAAGAAAGACAGACAGACAGACAGACAGACAGACAGACAGACAGACAGACAGACAGACAGACAGAAAGAAAGAAAGAAAGAAAGAAAGAAAGAAAGAAAGAAAGAAAGAAAGAAAGAAAGAAAGAAAGAAAGAAAGAAAGAAAGAAAGAAAGAAAGAAAGAAAGAAAGAAAGAAAGAAAGAAAGAAAGAAATGTTAACATCCGTTTCCCATGCCAATAAAGCCCTTAAATTGAAATTGAAATTGAAAAATTGAGAGGAAGAGACAACAAGAGAGATAGAAAGAGAGATAGAAAAAGAGATAGAAACCGTTTGTAGCTCAGTTGGTAGAACATGGTGTGTGTAACGCAAGAAATGTGGGTTCGATTCCTGGGGCCTCCCATACGTAAAATGTATGCACGTATGACTGTAAGTCGCTTTGGATAAAAGTGTCTGCTAAATGGCATACATTATATTAAAGAGCAGCAGTAGTGTCATGTCCGGCAGGGCTTTTTGAGCCCTCCATTCAGACCTGACCAAGCTGAACAGCATCATGGGTACTGGGTAAAACACATCCGAACTCACACCACCTGAAACATTCAGTATTGAGGCAACACAAATTGCTTTCCTCATGCCATGATCAGCTGCTTACTCAAACAAAGGCTATGTAAACATTTGGTCATACTGTAGCTAATTTGTCCAACAAGCATTACAGATATTTTCCATAGAAAATCACAGAGATCAAATTATATTAGGAACTAACTGCAACCATGTGTGTGCGCATGTGTGTATGCATGCCTGAATGCAATTGAATGTGTGTGTACTGTATGTCACTGTCTGTTGATGTATTGAATTGTGTCACAGGGCTTCCATTTCATCAGTAACCCGGCTAAGGCCTGCTGATGTTTCTAGATCCACCACCATCACCACCACCTTCACCTCCACCACCACAACTGCCACCACCTCCTCCACTACCACCACCACCACCACCTCAATTACCAACACCTCCTCCACTACCACCACCACCACCACCACCACCTCCACAACTACCACAACTACCACCACCTCCTCCACTACCACCACCACCACCACCTCAACTACCACCACATCCTCCACTACCACCACCACCTCCACCACCACCACTACCACCACCATCACCACCACCTTCACCTCCACAACTACCACCACCTCCTCCACCACCACCACAACTACCACCACCTCCTCCACCACCACCACCACCAACTCCACCACCACAACTACCACCACCTCCACAACTACCACCACCTCCTCCACTACCACCACCACCACCTCCAACACCACCACCACCATCACCTCCTCCTCAGATGGGCTGATCAAACACTGATTAGCTGCTGAGGAACGTTATGTAGGGAGATCAACAATGCAGATGAACATTCCACCTCCTGAACGTCACTGACGGGCAGACCATGTTTTCAGGGGAGAATGGGGTGAGGGGTCACACAGGATTTCCTGGTTGGTAACAGTTTCACATACAAGTAGACCTGGGGTGCATCCCAAATGGAACCTTATTCCCTATATAGTGCACTACTTTTTGGCAAATCAAGCACTCGGATTGACAGCAATCACACACACAAACATGAGCTTACACACATAGACTCAAACACGCACGTACGCACATGCAAACACACACACACACACTCCACCAACATCTCTACTCAGGCGATGGCTGGCTGGGGACGTCACCTCTTCGAGTAACACTAGAGGTGGGAGAGGGGAAGTCACCAACTACAGGTCTGATTTATCAACATCTTGTTTCTCACAGTTTTTTCCCACATTCCCATGCGAGAACAGGAAGCAGGATGTCATCCTTTCAGGAAGTGGGAGACAGGGAGCTTCCTGTCTTTCTTGGGAGGTGGGGAGTCTGTCAGACGGGAGAGATAACACACACACATGCACACGCACAGAGACACACAGACACACACACGCACAAACATGCACACACACACACACACAGAGTCACACGCAGACACACATGCATGCATGCTCGCACACACAAACGTACGGTAACGCACACACTCACACACACACACCCAAACTTCTCCAACAAAAGAGGACAGAACAGAACAGAGATGACGTGTGGACAACGTTTGTTGTTCTTCCCCCTTAAGAGAAACACACACTGGGACAGCACAGATAGTTAGTGAGGCCTTTGGCTCACCACAACATCACCCCACCACACACACGAGCACACACACACACGCACGCACACAGGTCTCCTGCCTGTCTTTCGTCTTCATGCAGGGTTTCGTAGTTCCCCTGCAGGGGACATTACCTGAGATGACACTACCACCTAGCGGTGTTATGGTTGTATTACGGGACTGACTGGGATGATGAGCTGGTCACCAGACAAGTTTATTTGTTTGTGGATGTAGTAAAAATTTTCGCTATGGGGCAATGTTACAGAAGGCTCAAAATGTTAAATATGCATGGCATTGATATGATTGACTGGTCAATTGTTTATTTTTCAACATTGTTTTTGTCATTTTTAGAAAATGCTATTATCCAGTGTGACTTACAGGAGCAATAAGGGATAAGTGCATTGTTCAAGGGCCCATTAACAGATTATTCACCTAGCCGGCTCAGGGATTTGAATTAGCAACCTTTCATTACTGGCACAACACGCTTAACCGCTAGGCTACCTGCTGCCCTTGGTTGATTGATTGAATCCCCACATATGTTTAGCATCCCCCTACATGTTGTAGAATAAGGACCTTGTAGCAGTCGTAAGGACAATGAAACTTCAGATCAATTTATTTATTTATAATGAACAAATTCTTAATTACACCTACAATTATTCTGATCCAACACTCCAATAACTGGGCCTAGCTCAGGTAAAGAGACCACGTAGATAGCATACTTATTCAATATGATCAACAGTGAATTCCAGTGATGGCATAACCCTTAAGTGTCTATTGACGCACCCCATCAAAATCTGTCAATTTAAACTAGAGATACATGTTTTTTTCCATGGGCTGTGTCTCAATATATTTCCTCTGCTTATGTCAAACTTCTGCATATGCGGTGGAAGGTGACCGAGCTACAGCGGTGTTTGTCAGACCATGAGACATCCCGAAAAATCGGTCTTCTGAAGAAAACATCTGTAGTGTCTGAATGGTTTGGCCTACAAATGAATATGACCACAAAGATGAAACTCTCAAGAACTTGATGGTGTTCTCCGTTTTGTTAGCTTAGTAGAACCCCCCCAAAGGCATATATTAAAGTTAATGCATTTCTGCAAATTGGCCACTATGTGGAACTACAGCATTGCCAGAATACTAGTAGTGTTCCAGTGTACATGCCAGGCAGAGTTGGTTCTTCATACCATTTCTGACCATAATTCTATCCTCCTGATTCCTGCTTACAAGCAAAAACTAAAGCAGGAAGTACCAGTCACTCGCTCAATACGGAAGTGGTCAGATGGACTGTTTTGCTAGCACAGACTGGAATATGTTAAGTGAGTCATCCAATGGCATTGAGGAGTATACCACCTCAGTCACCGGCTTCATCAATAAGTGCATTGAAGACGTCGTCCCCACAGTGACCGTACGTACATATCCCAACCAGAAGCCATGGATTACAGGCAACATCCGCACCAAGCTAAAGGCTAGAGCTGCCGCTTTCAAGCAGCGGGACACTAATCCGGACGCTTATAAGAAATCCCGCTATGCCCTCAGAAGAACCATCAAACAGGCAAAGCGTCAATACAGGACTAAGATTGAATCCTACTACACCGGCTCTGACGCTGGTCAGATGTGGCAGGGCTTGCAAAATATTACAGACTTCAAAGGGAAACCCAGCCATGGGCTGCCCAGTGACACAAGCCTACCAGACGAGCTAACTGCCTTTTATGCTTGCTTCGAGGCAAGCAACACTGAAGCATGCATGAGGGCACCAGCTGTTCCGGACTACTGTGTGATCACGCTCTCCATAGCCGATGTGAGCAAGACCTTTAAACAGGTCAATATTCACAAGACGGATTACCAGGACTTGTACTCAGAGCAACTGGCAAGTGTCTTCACTGACATTTTCAACCTCTCCCTAACCGAGTCTGTAATACCCACATGTTTCAAGCAGACCACCATAGTCCCTATGCCCAAGAATACGAATGTAACCTGCCTAAATGAATACCGCACGTAGCACTCACGTCGGTAGCCATGAAGTGCTTTGAAAGGCTGATCATGGCTCACATCAACACCAGACCCACTCCAATTCGCATACAGATCCACAGATGACGCAATCTCAATCGCACTCCACACTGCCCTTTCCCACCTGGACAAAAGGAACACCTATGTGAGAATTCTGTTGACTACAGCTCAGTGTTCAACATCATAGTGCCCACAAAGCTCATCACTAAGCTAAGGACCCTGGGACTAAACACCTTCCTCTGCAACTGGATCCTGTACTCCTGACGGGCCGCCCCCCAGGTGGTAAGGGTAGGCAACAACACATCTGCCACGCTGATCCTCAACACCGGGGCCACTCAGGAGTGCGTGTTTAGTCCCCTCCTGTACTCCCTGTTCACCCACGACTGTGTGGCCAAGAATGACTCCAACACCCTCATTAAGTTTGCTGACGACACAACAGTGGTAGGACAGCCTATAGGGAGGAGGTCAGAGAAAACAACCTCTCCCTCAATTTGAGCAAGACAAAGGAGCTGATCCTGGACTACAGGAAAAGGAGAGCCGAACAGGCCCCCATTAACATCTACGGGCTATAGTGGAGCGTGTAGAGAGTTTCAAGTTCTTTGGTATCCACATCACCAACAAACTATCATGGTCCAAACACACCAAGAGAATGTGAAGAGGGCACGACAACACCTTTTCCCCCTCAGGAGACTGAAAAGATTTGGCATGGGTCCCCAGATGCTCAAAAAGTTCTACAGCTGCACCATCGAGAGCATCCTGACCGGTTGCATCACCACCTGATATGGAAACTGCTCGGCATCCGACCGTAAGGCGCTACAGAGGGTATTGCGTACGGCCCAATACATCACTGGGGCCAAGCTTCCTGCCATCCAGGACATATAAACTAGGCGATGTCAGAGGAAGGCTCGCATCCTTAAAGAGGTGGGGTTTACACTTGAAACCCCACCTCTTTAAGGAATACCTGGGATAGGATAAAAGTAATCCTGCTACCCTCCCCCCCGCCCCCCCAAAAAAGTGGTTGTCCCACTGGCTGTCATAAGGTGAATGCACCAATTTGTAAGTCGCTCTGGATAAGAGCGTCTGCTAAATGACGAAAATGTAAATGAAGGCCCAAAATTATCAAAGACTCCAGTCACCCAAGTCATAGACTGTTCTTTCTGCTACCGCATGGCAAGCGGTACCGGAGAGCCAAGTGTAGGTCCAAAAGGCTCCTTAACAGCTTCTACCCCCAAGCTATAAAACTGCGGAACAATTAATCAAATGGCCACCCGGACTATTTACATTGACCCCCTCCCTTTGTTTTTACACTGCTGCTACTCGCTGTTTATTATACATGTAGGTATTATTAATGCATAGTCACTTTACCCCAACCTACATGTACAAATTACCTCGACTAACCTGTACCCCCACACATTGACTCGGTACCCGTACCCCCTGTATATAGCCTCGTTATTGTTATGTAATTTCATTGTGTTACTTTTTATTTTTTACTTTAGTTTATTTTTTAACTCTATTTCTTGAACTGCATTCTTGGTTAAGGGCTTGTAAGTAAGCATTTCGCGGTAAGGTCTACACCTGTTGTATTCGGCGCATGTGACAAATACAATTTGATTTGATTTGATCAAATAATGTAATTACGTTATGCAGCAAAACACAACTATCCTTTTTTTAGGATGCAAACCAGTAATATGAATCACTGTTGATCCATCCTGTTCTGATCTAATGAGATGGATGTATGATTTTCTACGGCCTAGAATCAAGGCCTTTCCCAGTCATGAAGGACGAAGCTAGGCCCCTCTTTGTTCTCATTGGTGAAGACTGAACTCAAATTAGGGATTATATGTCAGACACTCCTGTACCACTTTGCCCAACATGTTATACCCCATAGATTGTAAATAAACCCTTTTTAAGCTGATATAACTTGTATCATTTTTATAGGGCTGTGAAACCCATTGCCGAATGGCTTCAGACTTAGCATTTCTCACTGGAAATTGCTGCTGACATTGAACATAGCTTAGGGTTAGGGTATTTCATTCATTTCAGACTCTCCTATACCACCATCTTAAATTGATGCTGACATTGAGCATAGCTTAGGGTTAGGGTTTTTCATTCATTTCAGACTCTCTTATGCCACTATTCCCAAAATCTTACACCCCATAAGTTGTAAATAAACCTTTTTTAAGGTGATATAACATATCATTAAAAAAAAACATTGCCTAATGGCTTCAGACTTAGCATTTCTCACTGGAACAATGACAAAGAGAAATAACAAAGATAGAGTACACGACATGCAGCTAAACAATCACACACAACATCATAAGGAACAGTCCAAGGCTAAATAGGGGTGGTGATGAGATGATGAGTTGCAAGTGCGCTGGAGGTGATTAGGGTGCTTTGGGTTTCCATTCCAGTGTTGCCGAGTTGGTGTGCTCAGACCGGTGGCTCAGTAGACCGGCGAATCAGAGCGCCGGAGGGGAGCAACGGGAGGAGACGTGACAGTATCATTATTTTAGAGCTGTGAAACCCATAGCCAAATGGTTTCAGAGTGAGCATTTCTCACCATTTATTTACAGAGATCAATTTCCTTTTTATAACAGGTAGCGTCCATTTATTTACAGTATGTTGATTAATTATTGCTTTCTTCAGTGGAAATACAGAATATGTATAAAAATGTCAAATCACCAAAAGCTGAATCAAGCAGAGATTTCAAACTATTTAACCATGTGAATCATTACTAAAACATGCTAAATGAATACATGACAACCAGATACAAATATTTTATTAAAAATAATTCAGACAAAAATCAAGAGTTACCTATAACATGAGTACAAACAAAGTGAGTGCATGTATATGTGTGTAAGTGTTTGTGTGCGTATGTGTGTTATGGTGTGTATTATAATTTCCCATCATAAATATGTATCCCATTCCCCAATCGATACCAGAAAAATAAAAACTCATCCGCAACCGCCCGACTATATGTTATAAAGTGAAAATCTATAGGCTGAAGTCAAAGACTGCAGAACGATTTTTTGACAGGGGTTGCAGGATTTTTTTGTTGCTTGATTTAGATATGTTTCTGCTTATCATTTCTGACATTTTGGTAGGCTATTTGTTAGTCAAGTTGTCTATAATTAGATACAGTTGAAGTCGGAAGTTTACATACACCTTAGCCAAATACATTTAAACTCAGTTTTTCACAATTCCTGACATTATCTCCCTCACTAACTTTAAGCATCAGTTGTCAGAGCACCTTACCGATCACTGCACCTGTACCCAGCCCATCTGAAATTAGCCCACCCAACTACCTCATCCCCATATTGTTATTTGTTTTGCTCATTTGCACCCCAGTATCTCTATTTGCACATCATCTCTTGCACATCTATCATTCCAGTGTTAATACTAAATTGTAATTATTTTGCACTATAGCCTATTTGTTGCCTTACCTCCATAACTTGCTACATTTGCACACACTGTATATATATTTTCTGTTGTATTTTTGACTTTATGTTTTGTTTACCCCATATGTAACTCTGTGTTGTTGTTTTTAATCGCACTGCTTTGCTTTCCCTTGGCCAGGACGCAGTTGTAAATGAGAACTTGTTCTCAACTGGCTTACCTGGTTAAATAAAGGTGAAATAAAAAAATATATATATATTTTAATCTGAGTAAAAATTCCCTGTCTTAGGTCAGTTGGGATCACCACTTTATTTTAAGAATGTGAAATGTCAGAATAATAGTAGAGAGAATTATTTATTTCAGCTTTTATTTCTTTCATCACATTCCCAGTGGGTCAGAAGATTACAAACACTCAATTAGTATTTGGTAGCGTTGCCTTTAAATTGTTTAACTTGGGTCAAACGTTTCAGGTAACCTTCCACAAGCTTCCCACAATAAGTTGGGTGAATTTTGGCCCATTCCTCCTGACAGAGCTGGTGTAACTGAGTCAGGTTTGTAGGCCTCCTTGCTCGCGCACGCTTTTTCAGTTCTGCCCACAAAAGTTCTATAGGATTGAGGTCAGGGCTTTGTGATGGCCACTCCAATACCTTGACTTTGTTGTCCTTAAGCCATTTTGCCACAACTTTGGAAGTATGCTTGGGGTCTTTGTCCATTTGGAAGAACCATTTGCGACCAAGCTTTAACTTCCTGACTAATATCTTGAGATGTTGCTTCAATATATCCACATAATTTTCCATCCTCATGATGCCATCTATTTTGTGAAGTGTACCAGTCCCTCCTGCAGCAAATCACCCCCACAGCATGATGCTGCTACCCCCGTGCTTCACGGTTGGGATGGTGTTCTTCGGCTTGCAAGCGACCCCCTTTTTCCTCCAAACATAACGATGGTCATTATGGCCAAACAGTTCTATTTTTGTTTCATCAGACCAGAAGACATTTCTCCAAAAAGTATGATCTTTGTCCCCATGTACAGTTGCAAACCGTAGTCTGGCTTTTTTATGGCGGTTTTGGAGCAGTGGCTTCTTCCTTGCTGAGCGGCCTTTCAAGTTATGTCTATATAGGACTCGTTTTACTGTGGATATAGATATTTTTGTACCTGTTTCCTCCAGCATCTTCACAAGGTCCTTTGCTGTTGTTCTGGGATTGATTTGAACTTTTCGCACCAAAGTATGTTAATCTCTAGGAGACAGAACGCGTCTCCTTCCTGAGCGGTATGATGGCTGCGTGGTCCCATGGTGTTTATACTTGCATACTATTGTTTGTACAGATGAACGTGGTACCTTCAGGCATTTGGAAATTGCTCCCAAGGATGAACCAGACTTGTGGGGGTCTACAATTTTTGATTTTCCCATAGTGTCAAGCAAAGAGGAAATGAGTGTGAAGGTAGGCCTTGAAATACATCCACAGGTACACCTCTAATTGACTCAAATGATGTCAATTAGCCTATCAGAAGCTTCTAAAGCCATTACATCATTTTCTGGAATTTCCAAGCTGTTTAAAGGCACAGTCAACTTAGTGTATGTAAACTTCTGACCCACTGGAATTGTGATACAGTGAATTATAAGTGTGAATAATCTGTCTGTAAACACTTGTTGGAATAATTACTTGTGTCATGCACAAAGTAGATGTCCTAACCGACTTGATAAAACTATAGTTTGTTAACAAGAAATTTGTGGAGTGGTTGAAAAACTAGCTTTAATGACTCCAACCTAAGTGTATGTAAACTTCCGACATCACCTGTAGCCGGCACTGCTGTCATCCTCTTTTACCACTTCACCAAATCTTTTCAAAACATTACTTTTCTGGCCCTCCCTTCCCATTATTTTAAACTCTCCTTTCGCAGCTTTTGTCTTATTGAAATAAGCTTCTACAATATCCTTTTTGCCGCCATGGATTGACAAAAATTTAAGTTCAGGCTTATGCAGTAATACCAGATGGCCTAAAATAATGAAAGAAAAAACTCAATATATAAATTGCAATGTTTTGATTTTTAAAAAGTATTGTTTCTCTTTATTCAACACGCCCGCCACCCACCCTAAACCCATCCGCCCTGCGGATTTAACCGCGGGGACTGCGGACTAGCTGTGGTCGGGAGAGGTTGTGTTTTCTCTAGCAGGAGGTAAGCTTGGCTTCTTATATGGCGTTGAGTAAAGCTTAAACCATGTATTTAGATCGTAGGTAGGTAGTTGTAGTTAGGTATTGTAGGTAGTTTATTTAGGTAGTTATTTAGGTAGTTATTGTAGGTTTCCGTAGGTAATTATTGTAGGTAAGTATTGTTTACGGCGGAGCCCGGCGAAGCACGAGGCTAGTTAGCTAGCGGGTAGCTACTGGTAACGTTTAGCAACAGTGGAGAGTTGTTTCCAATGTTATTTCACGCTTAAGAGTACCTGTAATTAAGCCAGCTAGCCACCTAACATTCAGCCGTTTTTCTAACCTCATTATCTGAGCCATCAACGTTAGGTAGTTAGTAGCTACTGTACTTAATTACACCTACTGATTGCAGAAGACAAATGTTAGCTGGCGTCGGGTAAGTTTGGCGTTATACATAGCTTGGGCTTTGTCGAGTAAGGCTTAATTATGTATTTAGATTGTAGTCAGGTATTGTAGATAGGCCCGCAGCACGAAGCTAGCTAGTTAGCCGTTTTTTCAAACAAAGTCAACACAGTAGCCATTGCTAGCTAGCCAATACGACCAGCTAACTGTACTGCAGTAGCTAAATACAATATATTTGTGCTAGCTAGCCAACGTTTAATTTTTTGCTGCGTTATGAAAGGAACTAGACACGGACACAAATTATCTGTTTAGTGTGTTAACACACTATTGGTAGTTTGTTGTAACCAAGTATTGGTGCTAAACTGTGTGTTATTGGATGCTAGCATGCTAGTTAGCTATGGCGTCATAGTTAGGCATCGTGGGCTGTTGTGGGTAGTTATTGTAGGTTTGCATTGTTTTCGGCGGTGCCGGGTGTAGCACGAAGCTAGCTAGCCGTTTTTCAAACAAAGTCAACACAGTAGCCATTGCTAGCTAGCCAACACGACCAGCTAACTGTACTGTAGTAGCTAAATACAATATACTTGTGCTAGCTAGCCAACGTTTAATTATTGCTGCGTTATGAAAGGAACTAGACACGGACAGGAATTATCTGTTTAGTGTGTTAACACACTATTGGTAGTTTGTTGTAACCAAGTATTGGTGCTAAACTGTGTGTTATTGGATGCTAGCATGCTAGTTAGCTATGGTGTCATAGTTAGGCATCGTGGGCTGTTGTGGGTAGTTATTGTAGGTTAGCATTGTTTTCGGCGGTGCCGGGTGTAGCACGAAGCTAGCTAGCTAGCCGTTTTTCGAACAGAGTCAACACAGTAGCCATTGTGTGCTGTACTGTGGCAGCTAAATACAATTTATTTGTGCTAGCTAGCCAACGTTTAATTATTGCTGCGTTATGAAAGGAACTAGACACGACACGAATTATCTGTTTAGTATGTTAACACACTATTGGTGGTTTGTTGTGACCAAGTGTTGGTGCTAAACTGTGTGTTATTGGATGCTAGCATGCTAGTTAGCTATGGTGTCATAGTTAGCTAGCTGAATAAAGTGGGTTGAGTCTATTCCTTGAAACATTGAACCGCTGTGGTTCACAACAATTCTGATTTCTAAAGGTGGAAGTTGGGAGAGTTTTTGTTCGGGTGGTTCAGTGAAACAATTATAGTTTCTGAGCTGGAAGTTTTGGTGAGGGAGGCCCTGCTCTCTCCTCTCCCAGATGTTTAGTTCATTTCATTCCGGTCTCCTCTGCATTATTGTAGCCATTTGCTACAGCCTGTCAACTATGCCTCTGCCTATCCCTGTTCTCTCCTCTCTGCACAGGCTACACAAACGCCTCACACCGCGTGGCTGCTGCCTCTCTAACCTGGTGGGCCCTGCACGCACCCCACACCTGGAGTTCCAGGTCTCAGGCAGCCTCTGGAACTGCCGTTCTGCTGCCAACAAAGCTGACTTCATCCCAGCCTATGCTAACCTCCAGTCCCTCGACTTCCTGGCGCTGACGGAAACATGGATTACCACTGAAAACACTGCTACTCCTACTGCTCTCTCCTCGTCTGACCATGTGTTCTCGCATACCCCGAGAGCATCTGGTCAGAGGGGTGGTGGCACAGGAATCCTCATCTCTCCCAAGTGGACATTCTCAATTTTTCCCCTAACCCATCTGTCTATCTCCTCATTTGAATTCCATGCTGTCACAGTCACTAGCCCATTTAAGCTTAATATCCTTGTCATCTATCGCCCTCCAGGTTCCCTTGGAGAGTTCATCAATGAGCTTGACGCCTTGATAAGTTCCTTTCCTGAGGATGGCTCACCCCTCACAGTTTTGGGGGATTTCAACCTCCCTACGTCCACATTTGTGTCACGGTTTACTAAGCCAGAACCCAGAAGCAGACCAGGACAAGGTAAATTGAAACAAAGGTGAGTGTTTATTTAATAGATCCACGAGTGAGGCTGAATAATCCAGGGAACAGAGCGGGTGGCGTGGATGGGTTGTTGAGGGTGCAGTGGTAGGTCCAGTAATGGCTCGGCAGCCGCCGACCATCAGGCAGAGGTTGGGTGAAGGTTCCGGGTGAGTGACTGCAGATAGAACAAAACGGAGGTAAGTATACAGCAAGTCAAAAAGGTGCAAAACAACAAAACTAACGCTAGAAGTTCCAAGGCTGATACACGGACAAACATACTGTTCATGGCTAACGATCCGGCAGGGGAATGGATGTTAGGACAGAGCCTAAGAAGGGTGATGATCAGGACCAGGTGTGCAGATTGCTGATGGGATGCAGGTGCGGAAATCAAGAGAGCTCCCGCCTAGCAACGTTGCCCGGCAACCAGGCAGGGAGCGTTCCAGAACCCTCGGGAAACTGGAGATCCCGAGCAGAAAAACTAATACCCAGACAGAAACCGACTCAGACTGCAGGGATCGTTACAGTACCCCCCTCCGACGAACGCCACCGGGCGGACTCCCGGAGCGCCAGGATGGAGGCGGTAGAAGTCACGAATGAGGTCAGCATCTAGGATCTGTCGCCGCGAATCCAACTCCTCTCCTCAGGACCATACCCCTCCCAGTCCACGAGATACTGGAAACCCCGGCCCCGCCGTCTGGAATCCATGATGCGTCGCACCGTGTAGGCAGGACCACCTCCGATCATCCGAGGAGGAGGAGGAGGAGGCGGAGGAGGCAACAGAGGGCTGAGGAGAACAGGCTTGAGGCAGGAGACATGAAAGGTGGGATGGACTCTGAGCGTCCTCGGTAGTTTGAGTCGAACTGCCACCGGATTGATCACCTTCTCCACCACAAACGGACCAATGAACTTCGGTAACAACTTCCTAGACTCAGTCCGTAAAGGAAGATCCCGTGTGGCCAACCAGACCCTATCTCCGATGGTATAGGTAGGAGCGGGGATCCGGCGACGATTCGCCTGGAGCTGATACCGGTCCGAAACTCTAAGGAGTGCCTTTCTGGCCCGATGCCAGGTCCGGTGGCAACGACGAATATGGGCCTGAACAGAGGGCACTGAGAGCTCCTTCTCCTGAGAAGGGAACAAGGGAGGTTGGTAGCCATACAGGCACTGGAAGGGGAGACATCCCAGTGGCAGATGTAGGGAGAGTATTGTGGGCATACTCAACCCAAGGCAACTGAGAGACCCAGGAGGTGGGGTTGGAGGAGACAAGGCAGCGTAGCGTGGATTCCATCTTCTGGTTGGCTCTCTCTGCCTGACCATTAGATTGGGGGGTGAAAACCAGATGTGAGGCTGACTGTAGCTCCAATGGCCAAACAGAAGGACTTCCAGACAGCAGAGGTAAACTGAGGGCCACGGTCGGAAACGATATCACTGGGCAAACCGTGGACCCTGAAAACCTCCCTAACCAGGATCTCGGACGTCTCCGAGGCAGAGGGAAGCTTGGCAATAGGCACAAAGTGGGCGAACTTGCTGAATCTGTCCACGATAGTCAGAACGACCGTGTTTCCCTCAGAAACGGGCAACCCAGTGACAAAGTCCAGGGCCAGATGCGACCATGGTCGCCGGGGAATAGGAAGGGGGTGAAGTAGTCCAGAGCTGGGCCGATTGGTACTCTTATTCTGCGCACACACTGGACAGGCAGCAACATAACCCCGAGTATCCTCGGCCATGGCAGGCCACCAAAAACGTCTGCGAAGAAACGCCATCGTCCGAGCCACGCCAGGGTGACAAGCCATCTTGCTGGCGTGGGACCATTTGAGGACAGCAGGACGAACCGACTCAGGCACAAACAACCGACCGGGTGGACCGTTACCGGGACCGGGCTGCGTCCGAAGGGCCGCCATCACCTCCTCCTCAATCTTCCACCTAACAGCTCCCACGACGCAGTTCCGGGGGAGAATTGTCTCGGTCTTGGACCCACTCTCCTCCGTCTTGGAGAACATCCGGGACAAGGCGTCCGCCTTGCCGTTCTTAGATCCAGGTCGGAACGTCAGGGAAAAATTGAATCGTCCGAAAAACAACGCCCACCTGGCCTGACGGGAGTTGAGACGTCTAGCCGATTGCACGTAAGCAAGATTCTTGTGGTCAGTCCAGACAATAAACGGTTGCTCCGCCCCCTCCAACCAGTGGCGCCACTCCTCCAAGGCAAGTTTCACCGCGAGAAGCTCCCGGTTACCCACATCGTAATTCCTCTCCGCAGGCGAAAGGCGACGAGAGTAGTAGGCGCAGGGATGGAGTTTACTGTCCGTGGAGCATCGCTGCGACAGGATGGCGCCAACTCCCACATCAGACGCGTCCACTTCAACGACGAACTGACGGGCCGTGTCCGGCTGGAGAGAATCGGTGCGTTGGTGAATCGCCTCTTCAAATCCAGAAACGCTTCGATCCGCCTCCGGATTCCACTTGAAGGTCCTGATACTGGAAGTCAAGGCAGTTAACGGAGCGGCCACACGGCTGTAATCCCGGATGAATCTGCGGTAGAAATTCGCAAACCCCAAAAATCTCTGGAGCTGCAATCTCGTACCGGGCTGGGCCCATTCCAGAACCGCTCTAACCTTCTCCTGGTCCATCCTAATCTCTCCCCTGGAGATGATGTACCCGAGAAAGGATGTCGTGTGGGCGTGAAACTCGCACTTCTCGGCCTTCACGAACAGGCGATTCTCCAACAATCGCTGCAGAACCTGCCGGACATGCTGGACGTGGTCGGAAGGTTCCTTCGAGAAGATCAGAATGTCATCCAGGTAAACAAACACAAAGAGACCGATCATATCTCTCAGGACGTCGTTCACCATACTCTGGAATACCGCTGGAGCATTGGTCAGTCCAAACGGCATCACCTGATACTCGGTGACCCATCGGTGTATTGAAACCCGTCAACCACTCGTCCCCCTCTCTGATCCGGACCATGTGATACGCATTGCGTAGGTCTAGCTTGGTGAACACCGTAGCACCCTGTAAGGAGTCGAAGGCAGAACTCATCAAGGGCAGGGGATACTTGTTCTTGACCGTGATGTCATTCAACCCCCGATAATCAATACACGGTCGAAGAGAGCCATCCTTCTTACCCACAAAGAAGAATCCTGCCCCCAGGGGGTGTTGCGAGGACGAACGAGACCAGCAGCTAGGGACTCCTTGATGTAGGTCTCCAAAGCCTCACGTTCAGGTCGGGAGATACTGTATAACCTTCCCTTGGGGTAGACAGCTCCAGGGAACAGGTTGATGGCACAATCATATGGTCGGTGGGGAGGGAGTGACAGAGCCTTCTGCTTACTGAACACTTCCCCCAAATCGTGATATGTCTCGGGAACCAGGGACAAATCTGGGGGTTTAGCCTCAATCACCTGACTGGGAACCGAATGGGGACAGGCAGTCTTGAGACAGTTAGCATGACAATCAAGGCTCCAACTCGTTACCTTGCCCGTCACCCAATCGAACGTGGGATTGTGTTCCTTCAGCCAGGGGTATCCAAGGACCAGAGGAACATGGGAAGACGGCAGAATGAAGAATGAAATCATCTCCGAATGATTCCCGACAACAGCATCTTAACCGGTTCAGTCCTCATCGTGATACGTGCCAGACTACTGCCGTTCAGAGTGGTCGCTTCAATGGCTTCCGGCAATTGCTCCTTGGAAAGCCCCAGCTGTTCCACCAACTCGGCATCAAGAAAGCTTCCATCGGCACCTGAATCGATAAAAGCGTTAATCGCTAAGCTCTGATTCCTGTTCATAAGGGTAGCCGGGAAACGGGGTCTGACAGAGGTATTGAGAGGTCGAAACTGGCTCGCTAAAAGTCCTCCCAACTTTAGCGAGCCGCGCAGTTTGACGACCGCCGGGAACAGGTGGCGAGGTAATGTCCCGAACCACCACAGTAGAGGCAACAGTTAGTCCTACGTCTGAGTTGGCGTTCCTCCTTGGTTAACCCGTGCCGCCCTACTTGCATTGGTTCAGAATCGGGAGACAGGACCTCTCCACTAATCCTGTGTGGTGGACGATGATCGACGTATTCTGGTCCAATCCCCGACCCGACTGGAACCTGAGAAGCTGATCGATTGGACGGAACCCATTGCTTCTCCCTCCTTCGCTCTCGGACTCGATTATCCACCCGAATAGACAAGGCTACCAAGCTGTCCAGGTCACTAGGCTCCGGATAGGAGATCAACTCATCCTTGAGCTGCTCCGACAGACCCTGGTAAAAGGCCGCTTGCAGAGACTCCTCATTCCACCCACTCTCCACAGCCAACGTCTTGAACTCGATCACGAAGTCGGCCACGCTACGAGTTCCTTGGTGAAGCGAAAACAGGCGCCTAGCTGCGTCCCTCCCTCGGACGGAATGGTCGAAGAGCTTCCTCATCTCGGCCGTGAACCCCTGGTATGAAGCCATGCAGGGGTCTTGTCGTTCCCAAACGGCTGAAGCCCACTCCAGCGCTCGACCACGCAGCAACTCAATCACAAAGGCTATCCTAGCCTTGTCTGTGGCATAAGAGTAGGGCTGTAGATCGAACACTAACCCACACTGCATAAGGAAAGAACGGCATCTTCCCAGCTCCCCCTCATATTTATCCGGCGTCGGAACCTTGGGCTCACGGAAGGACACAGCTCCAGAAGCGGCAGGCGAGATGGGTGAAACCGGTAGTGGATCCTCCACCGGAAACTTGCGCTGGTTCTGGACCTCCGTCAGACCGGTAGAAAGGTTCCGAACTGCCAACGCGATCTCCTGTAGCTCCGTGCTATGATGGCCCAACATCTTCTCCTGATGGGTAATGGCATGGCGAACAGAGTCCAGGTCCGCTGGGTTCATTACTGGCCGGATCGTTCTGTCACGGTTTACTAAGCCAGAACCCAGAAGCAGACCAGGACAAGGTAAATTGAAACAAAGGTGAGTGTTTATTTAATAGATCCACGAGTGAGGCTGAATAATCCAGGGAACAGAGCGGGTGGCGTGGATGGGTTGTTGAGGGTGCAGTGGTAGGTCCAGTAATGGCTCGGCAGCCGCCGACCATCAGGCAGAGGTTGGGTGAAGGTTCCGGGTGAGTGACTGCAGATAGAACAAAACGGAGGTAAGTATACAGCAAGTCAAAAAGGTGCAAAACAACAAAACTAACGCTAGAAGTTCCAAGGCTGATACACGGACAAACATACTGTTCATGGCTAACGATCCGGCAGGGAATGGATGTTAGGACAGAGCCTAAGAAGGGTGATGATCAGGACCAGGTGTGCAGATTGCTGATGGGATGCAGGTGCGGAAATCAAGAGAGCTCCCGCCTAGCAACGTTGCCCGGCAACCAGGCAGGGAGCGTTCCAGAACCCTCGGGAAACTGGAGATCCCGAGCAGAAAAACTAATACCCAGACAGAAACCGACTCAGACTGCAGGGATCGTTACAATTTGACTGATTTCTCTCTGCCTCCTTCTTTCCACTCCTCTCCTCTTTTGACCTCACCCTCTCACCGTCCCCCCCTACTCACAAGGCAGGCAATACGCTTGACCTCATCTTTACTAGATGCTGCTCTTCTACTAATCTCACTGCAACTCCCCTCCATGTCTCCGACCACTACTTTGTTTCCTTTTCTCTCTCGCTCTCCTCCAACACTACTCACTCTGCCCCTACACAGATGGTAATGCACCGCCGCAACCTTCGCTCTCTCTCTCCCACTACTCTCTCCTCTTCCATCCTATCATCTCTTCCCTCTGCTCAATCCTTCTCCCTCCAATCTCCTGATTCTGCCTCCTCAACCCTCCTCTCCTCCCTTTCTGCATCCTTTGACTCTCTGTGTCCCCTATCCTCCCGGCCGGCTCGGTCCTCCCCTCCAGCTCCGTGGCTTGATGACTCATTGCGAGCTCACAGAACAGAGCTCCGGGCAGCGGAGCGGAAATGGAAGAAAACTAAACTCCCTGCCGACCTGGCATCTTTTCACTCCCTCCTCTCTACATTTTCTTCATCTGTTTCTGCTGCTAAGGCCACTTTCTACCACTCTAAATTCCAAGCATCTGCCTCTAACCCTAGGAAGCTCTTTGCCACATTTTCCTCCCTGCTGAACCCCCCCTCCTCTCTCTCTGTGGATGACATCCGATCCTCGTTTGTTAAGTCTAATGACACTGCTGGTTCTACTCACACTGCCCTACCCTATGCTTTGACTTCTTTCTCCCCTCTCTCTCCAGATAAAATCCTGCGACTTGTGACTGCAGGCCGCCCAACAACCTGCCCGCTTGACCCCATCCCCTCCTCTCTTCTCCAGACCATCTCCGGTGACCTTCTCCCCTACCTCACCTCGCTGATCAACTCATCCTTGACCGCTGGCCATGTCCCTTCCGTCTTCAAGAGAGCGAGAGTTGCACCCCTTCTCAAAAAACCAACACTCGATCCCACTGATGTCAACAACTACAGACCAGTATCCCTTCTTTCTTTTCTTTCCAAAACTATTGAGCGTGCCGTCTTTAGCCAACTCTCTTGCTATCTCTCTCAGAATGACCTTCTTGATCCAAACCAGTCAGGTTTCAGGACTGGTCATTCAACTGAGACTGCTCTTCTCTGTGTCACGGAGGCTCTCCGCACTGCTAAAGCTAACTCTCTCTCCTCTGCTCTTGTCCTTCTAGACCTGTCTGCTGCCTTTGATACTGTGAACCATCAGATCCTCCTCTCCACCCTCTCCGAGCTGGGCATCTCCGGCGCGGCTCACTCCTGGATTGCGTCCTACCTGACCGGTCGCTCCTACCAAGTGGCGTGGCGAGAAGCTGTCTCCGCACCACGTGCTCTCACCACTGGTGTCCCCCAGGGGCTCAGTTCTAGGCCCTCTCCTATTCTCCCTATACACCAAGTCACTTGGCTCTGTCATATCCTCACATGGCCTCTCCTATCATTGCTACGCTGACGATACACAACTAATCTTCTCCTTTCCCCCTTCTGATAACCAGGTGGCGAATCGCATCTCTGCATGTCTGGCAGACATATCAGTATGGATGACGGATCACCACCTCAAGCTGAACCCCTGGCAAGACGGAGCTGCTCTTCCTCCCGGGGAAGGACTGCCCGTTCCATGATCTCGCCATCACGGTTGACAACTCCGTTGTGTCCTCCTCCCAGAGTGCGAAGAGCCTTGGTGTGACCCTGGACAACACCCTGTCGTTCTCCGCTAACATCAAGGCGGTGACCCGATCCTGCAGGTTCATGCTCTACAACATTCGAGAGTACGACCCTGCCTTACACAGGAAGCGGCACAGGTCCTAATCCAGGCACTTGTCATCTCCCGTCTGGATTACTGCAACTCGCTGTTGGCTGGCCTCCCTGCCTGTGCCATTAAACCCCTACAACTCATCCAGAATGCCGCAGCCCGTCTGGTGTTCAACCTTCCCAAGTTCTCTCACGTCACCCCCCTCCTCCGCACACTCCACTGGCTTCCAGTTGAAGCTCACATCCGTTACAAGACCATGGTGCTTGCCTATGGAGCAGTGAGGGGAACGGCACCTCCGTACCTTCGGGCTCTGATCAGTCCCTACACCCAAACGAGGGCATTGCGTTCATCCACCTCTGGCCTGCTGGCTCCCTTCCTCTGCGGAAGCATAGTTCCCGCTCAGCCCAGTCAAAACTGTTCGCTGCTCTGGCACCCCAATGGTGGAACAAGCTCCCTCACGACGCCAGGACAGCGGAGTCACTCACCACCTTCCGGAGACATTTGAAACCCCACCTCTTTAAGGAATACCTGGGATAGGATAAAGTAATCCTTCTACCCCCCCCAAAAAAAAAAAAAAAAAAAAAAGTGTAAAGTGGTTTTCCCACTGGCTATAGGGTGAATGCTCCAATTTGTAAGTCGCTCTGGATAAGAGCGTCTGCTAAATGACGTAAATGTGCCCTTGAGCAAGGCACTTAACCCTAATTGCTCCTGTAAGTCGCTCTGGATAAGAGCGTCTGCTAAATTACTAAAATGTAAAATGTAAATGTTATGAGTCAACCCAAGCATCACTACAGAGAATGTCACTGCCGATAGACTACCAGAGAATGTCACTGCTGATTGACTGCCAATAGGTAATTATCACAGTGGAAGGCCTTTCCCTCTCTTGCTAGAACAAAGTGCCGACCCAGTAGTGATTAACCTGCTGTTTCTACTTATACACTATATATACAAAAGTATGTGGACACCCCTTCAAATTAGTGGATTCGGCTATTTCAGCCACACCCGTTGCTGACAGGTAAATAAAATCGAGCACACGGCCATGCGATCTCCATAGACAAACATTGGCAGTAGAATGGCCTTACTGAAAAGCTCAATGACTTTCAATGTGGCACCATCATAGGATGCCACCTTTCCAACAAATCAGTTAGTCAAATTTGCCCTTCTAGAGCTACCCCGGTCAACTGTAAGTGCTGTTATTGTGAAGTGGAAACGTCTAGGAGCATCAAGTGGTGGAAAAAGTTCCTAATTGTCATACTTGAGTAAAAGTAAAGATACCTTAATAGAAAATGACTCAAGTAAAAAGGAAAGTCACCCAGTGAAATTCTACTTGAGTAAAAGTCTAAAAGTATTTGGTTATAAATATACTTAAGTATCAAAAGTAAATGTAATTGCTAAAATATACTTAAGTATCAAAAGTAAAAGTACAAGTATAAATAATTTCGAATTCCTTATATAAAGCAAAGAAGACGGCATCATTTTCTTGTTTTTTTATTTCATGGATAGCCAAGGGCATGGTCCAACACTCAGACATAAATTACAAACAAAGCATGTGTTTAGTGAGTCTGCCAGATCAGGGGCAGTAGGGATGACCAGGGATGTTCTCTTGATAAGTGTGTGAATTAGGCAATTTTCCTGTCCTGCTAAGCATTCAAAATGTACTTTTGGGTGTCAGGGAAAAAATGTATGTAAAAGTACATAATTTTCTTAAGGAATGTAGTGAAGTAAAAGTAAAAGTAGTCAAAAATATAAATAGTAGAGTAAAGTACAGATACCCCAAAAAACTACTTAAATAGTACTTTCAAGTATTTTTACTTAAGTACTTTACACCACTGGGAGCATCAAAGGTTCAGCCATGAAGTGGTAGGCCACACAAGCTCACAGAACGGGACCTCCAAGTGCTGAAGCGAGTAGTGCGTAAAAATAGTCTGTCCTCGATTGCAACACTCACTACCGAGTTCCAAACTGCCTCTGGAAGCAACGTCAGCACAATAACTGTTCGTCGGGAGCTTCTCTGGAGTGATGAATCACACCTCATCATCTGGCAGTCCGGCGGATGAATCTGGATTTGGAGGATGCCAGGAGAACGCTATCTGCCCCAGTGCATAGTGACAACTGTAAAGTTTGGTGGAGGAGGTATAATGGTCTGGGGCTGTTTTTCATGGTCGCACTAGGCCCCTTCGTTCTAGTGAAGGGAAATCTTAATGCTACAGCATACAATGACATTCTAGACAATTCTGTGCTTCCAACTTTGTGGCAACAGTTTGGGGAAGGCCCTTTCCTGTTTCTGCATGACATTCCCCCATGCACAAAGCGAGGTCCATACAGAAAAGGTTTGTCGAGATCAGTGTGGAAGAACTTGACTGGCCTGCACAGAGCCCTGACCTCAACCCCATCGAACACCTTTGGGATGAATTGGAACGCTGACTGCGAGCCAGGCCTAATCGCCCAACATCAGTGTCCTATCTCACTAATGCTCTTGGGGCTGAATGTTATAACAGCAAAGGGGGGACCAACTCCATATTAATGCCCATGATTTTGGAATGACCTGTTCAACGAGCAGGTGTCCACGTACTTTGGTAATGTAGTGTATAATCACAATGCTCGTCAGTGGCCAAGATCTTTACTTTGAGCCAATCAGAGAGCACAAACCCCTACGTAGAGGAGCCAACAGGCGTGACAACAAAAAGGAAAAAATAGGTTAAATGTCATGAGACAGTCACACTTCATATGCAATGTAGGTTATGGGATGGTAGCTAGCTAAGTACAGACGCAATGCATACAACACTACAAAACTATATCCAAGCTAGCTAATCACTGTAGCTAGTATTGACATTTGTAATTAGTTCACATAAAACAGCTGCCCGTGATAGCTGCCGATTTAGTGCATTGTCCTTAGCTAGGTAGCTAGCTATGTTGTGCCAGCTAGCGAATATGCTAACATTAGTTATACTATTTAAACATTTGGCTATGGGCTGGCACTGGCAGCATGGGATTATGGAGAGTAAGTTTAATTGTTTTTTATTTGTTATTTCTTTTTTTTTTTCAAATTTTTGATGATACATTTTTATTTTATTTTATTTCTTTTTTGGGGGGATGGATCAGCTTAATATTGCAGATAGATTGTATCTTCTATCAATGTAATTGTCTGCATCACTTCCAATCCCCCATGTTTTTTATATACTCCCCTTTATTACTTTTCAACCCCGCCATCCTTTCCCTACTTGGAGTAAATTACATTTTACACATTTTTAGTCATTTAGCAGACACTCTTATCCAGAGCGACTTACAGTTAGTGAATACATATCTTTTTTTTTTTATATACTGGCCCCCCATGGGAATCGAACCCACAACCCTGGCGTTGCAAACGCCATGCTCTATCAACTGAGCTACATCCCTGCCGGCCATTCCCTCCCCTACCCTGGACGACGCTGGGCCAATTGTGCGCCGCCCATGAGTCTCCCAGTCGCGGCCAGCTGCGACAGAGCCTGGATTCAAACCAGGATCTCTAGTGGCACAGTTAGCACTGCGATGCAGTGCCTTAGACCACTGCGCCACTCAGGAGCTGAACAACAATGCCCAGGCCTCTACTTCCGGTCTATACTTACTATCTACACCTTATGGACAGAGTTAATTTTACAATAATTCTATTATATATATATATATTTATATATTTTTTGCTCCTGAACTTCTTCTACTCTCAACCTCTCCGATCATTTTCATGATGTCCATCCGGTTTGCTTCTATATGCCATATCTTTCTAACTGTGCTCTTTCCCAAAAGCTCCCAACATACAACCTATATACTTATTAATGACACAGTATGCTTACATTATTAGCTATCTTTGTTATTATTTGTTGTTATTTGTTATTAGTCCCATCCTTCAACTCTATTCAATACCTCCCATCTATCTCTTAACACCATCCATATAGGATTTCTATTTGCCATATATATTTCAACCGTACTGTGATGTTTTACAAAAGTTCTGAACCTTTCTATTCTCATTGCTTCTACAGATTGTGAATTAAAAATAAACATTTTTGCTAAAAGTATTATTATATTATTGATTGATTGACCATGACTTTTCAGATCACCCAGTAATGCTATCTGGTTAGCTCCAGGTAAATATTGCAATCCTTTAGCCATTCCTGGACCTGTGTCCAAAAACAAGCTACAAATGGACAGAACCAAAACAAATGATCTAATGATTCTGTCTCTTCACAGCAAAATCTGCAGAGCTGGGAAGATTGTATCCCCCATATAAATAACATTCTATTGGTAGCAAGAATTTTATATAATAATTTAAATTGAAAGATTCTAATTTTTGAATCTGGTGTCGTTTTGCGTGTCAGTTCATAAACACTATGCCATGGGATCGGTACGTCAAAGATCTCTTCCCAACTATTTTGCAATCTATATGGGACGGCTGTCAATCCTTTGGTCCTTAAGTGAAACTGATATACTTTTTTATTTATCACAGTTTTCCTTAATCAATTAATGTTCTTTAATGCAAGGCCGACAGACAAGTTCCTTACTTTCTCCCCCTTCCACTTTCCTCTTCCACTTTTGCGGTAAGGCTGCAATTATTTGGTTGTAATTTTGGGTAGAGCAGACATTTCCATATGTTTTTGTTAACTGCATGTGCGACATAACTCCACCAGTCCTACCGATGATATCATTTACGAAGATTATACCTTTTTTAAACATTCTGTCAAAAAATAAAGGTTTTTTGTCAATTAGTATATTTGAATTTAACCACAATATTTTTTGCATTATTTGTTATGTCGTTTCTGGAGGATGAAATTGAAATTGCAACCAACTTTCTATGGCTTGTTTTAGAAATAGTGATATTTGGGAGATGATTTCCTTTTCAAATAACTGCAAATGAGTTGTTGTAATCTGAATAAAGGGAAAAAGGCCTTTCTTGAACATTGGGTGAGACAATATTACTAATTTGCTTGAGAACCAGTTCGGGTTTAAGTATAACTTTTGTATGACTGAAGCTTTTAGTGATAGGTCTAATGCTTTAATATTTAATAATTTATGTCCTCCAAATTCATATTCATTATATAAATATGCCCTTTTAATTTTGTCTGGCTTGCCGTTCCAAATAAAATTGAATATTTTTTTCTCATATAATTTAAGTAAATTCAATTGTTTCTAACATTGGAATCTAGACCTTAAATAACGTTTTATTTTATTGAACTTGTATGTAATCAGGGGAACCCATTGAGACCAGGGTCTCATTTTCAATGGTGCCACGAGGACAACACTTTCAACACTACGCAACACACTAACATGCATTGCCAAACAAAACTACTGCCACCATCAGATCAGGTTCTGAGTATTTTAACAAGCCTGAGTGGTTGACCACTTCAAGGTCTTTGCTGTGCGAACACAAAAGAGATTGACTGCTGACACTGTGTTCAGAGGTGCTAAGTACACTCTTAGAAAAAAAAGGTGCTATCTAGAACCAAAAAAGGTTATTCGGCTGTCCCCATAGAATCCTTTGAAGAACGCTTTTTGGTACTAGGTAGAACCTTTTTGAGTTCCATCTAGAACCCTTTACTCAGAGGGTACTACATGGAACCTAAAAGAGTTATACCTGGAACCAATAAGGGTTATGTTATGGGGACAGCGGAATAACCCTTTTAGAACCCTTTTTTCTAAGAGTGTAATGTCGGCAGGCAAACGTTTAACAATCCTACTGGTGTGTCTGAGCTTTTAGAGTTAGACCAACAGTTTAAAGTAATACATAAATATTGGTATTTCAGATGTGGTTGGGTTATAGTCCCCAAATTATAGGGAAAGTTTTGGATGTATTTTCCTTTTCATAATTCACCAGAAACAACCACTTCACAGTTTTTATTTTTAATCTACCCGGGGGGCTAGCCCCTGGACCCCCCTTGAAGTTTGTTGACCCCGGAACACATTGACCATGAACCCCCCAATATGCAATAGAAATTACGCCCTTGGAAGGTGGTGTGCATAATGTTTCATGACACCTTTATAGTTCAGTATCATTCATAATAACCTTCATAACACTTCTGATTACAGAATTACAAGTAATTTTTGTAGATGAATGTGGTGGGAATGAGCCCGATGATGACTGGGATAGTCCTGCACACTGTTAGACTATGCTGAGCTAAAGCTTAGGCATTAACTTTTGGAGCTAATGCAAGTTTTTAGGTCTCGGGCAAGGTTACTCAACACTAAGTTACAATGACATCAATTGCTCTGGTGCTATCCAGACCTGGGTTCAAATAACGTTTTTTTGAGCCTGCCTGGAGTGCCAGATGGATAAGGTTTGCACTTTTGGGGCTATTCCAATGGTTCCATTGTGCCAGGCAAGCTCCATCTTTGGCCAGTAGAGGACACTACAGTGCAGCTAGAATACTACTAATGTTAGTGTAGGCTACATGCCAGGGTTGGTTCAAAAGCATGCCGTAATGTACCATGTCCATGTACCAATGCACAAACATGGGTGAAATTGGGCTAATAAGTGTTCACATTGTTTTCATAAAAAATATGCATTTTACTTGGAGTTGATCCAAACCCTGGTATAGGTATGCAGCAGTACTTGCCTGAAAAGTACACTACAAATTGTATGTTCTAAAATGTAATGATTGACATTCCAAGTGATACAAGGCAATTTGGTCAAAATGGATTCTGTGACCAGAAGTAGAAAAATAAGTCAATATACAATTTACAAGGTTTAGGTTGATGTTTTTCTACGTTGATTTATGTAAATGTTGTTTTGTTTCTGTATTGAGTAAAAACAACCTCCCACTGTATTGAAGTTGAGAGTAATCGTGTTGTGGTGAGTGATTTTGAAGGAGTCAGGCGCAGGAGGGTAAATCACAGAATAAACGGTTTATTCCGTAACACAGTGGTACGCAGCAATGCGTCAAACACTCCAGTGCGGAAATACGGCGGACTGGAAAACAACAAGGCACACGGGTGAATATCCCGGCGATACAAAATACAAAGCACTCCACCGCGCTAATCAAACCTCCACAGTAAACAATCACACACAAAGACAAGGGGGCAGAGGGAGCACTTATACAGGTACTGATGAGGGGATATGAACCAGGTGTGTGTAATAAACAAGACAAAACAAATGGAATGATGAGATGAGGAGCGGCAGTGGCTAGAAGGCCGGTGACGACGAACTCCGAAGCCTGCCCGAACAAGGAGAGGACGCAGCTTCGGAGGAAGTCGTGACACGTGTGAGTTTGTTTTGTACAGTAAAATTCTATGTCTGGGGACACAATTTGCAAAGCAAAGTTTATGTGTTCATTTGGATTTCAAATGAGACTGAGATTACCATCATTGCTCCTGACTACCTTGAATGAATGGTACTTTTCTTCCTCCATTAATGCAAAGACAGCTCTGTGTCGGACAACATTGTTCATTCCCTTGATCTTGTTCTGTTTTGCTTGATGACAAAATGAGCCAATGACACAGTGAGAAAAACACAAAAATTTGGGGGGTAATGGATGTGGTTATTGATGTGGTTATGCAGACCCGCGAGCAACTGCGGCCCCTCATGAGTTCAGATTTTTTTGGGGTGGCCCCCAACCCCATCAAAGTTGCCCATCCCTGAATTAGGCTATGCATTGCAGCAACCTCGTCAAGAGGTTCAGATCTCTTTGCATAACGTCCAATGTGTTAGGCTGGACAATCATAATGCTGTAATTCTCTGCGGTATGTTTGACAAATATTCACTGTAAAATACACTATGAATGTGGACACCCCTTCAAATTAGTGGATTCGGCTATTTCAGCCACACCCGTTGCTGACAGGTGTATAAAATCGAGGACACAGCCATGCAATCTCCATAGAAAAACATTGACTTGGCATTGTGCATGGTGATCTTAGGCTTGGCATGGAAACCCATTTCATGAAGCTCCCGACGAACAGTTATTGTGCTGACGTTGCTTCCAGAGGCAATTTGGAACTCTGTAGTGAGTGTTGCAACCGAGGACAGACGATTTTTACGCTATTTGCGCTTCAGCACTCGGCGGTCCCGTTCTGGGAGCTTGTTTGAAATACCACTTCACGGCTAAGCCGTTGTTGCTCCTAGACGTTTCCACTTCACAATAACAGCACTTACTGTTGACCGGGGCAGATCTAGCAGGGCAGAAATTTGACGACCTGAGTTGTTGGAAAGGTGGCATTCTATGACACATTGAAAGTCACTGACCTCTTTAGTAAGGCCATTCTACTGCCAATGTTTGTCTATGGAGATTGCATGGCTGTGTGCTCAATTTTACACATCTGTCAGCAACGGGTGTGGCTAAAATCCACTTATTTGAAGGGGTGTCCACATACTTTTGTATATACAGGTTAGTCTAGGACCGATAGGAACCTCGACTCAATAATCTGCTTTCAACTATTTAGCGAGAGGCAGGACCTATTTCTATAGAAGAAGCCCATTTTTAACTAACTCATCAATATGCTTTTTAAAAGACAGCTTTTCATTTATCCAGATTCCCAGATATTTGTAAGCAGGGACACGATCAATATGGACACCATCCAAAGCACATATGCTTCAATCGTCATAGTTATTTTTATGTACTCTAGAGAACAACATATACTTAGTTTTACCTGCATTCAATACTAATTTCAGGTTAATAAAGTTTTCTGTAATACAATGAAGGCAGACTGTAGTTGAGAGAGAGCCAGGTCAATCGTGGGGGCAATAGCATACAAAACAGTATCATCGGCATACAAGTGCAGGTTAACATTTTGATAACACTTTACTTGACACCCAGTTCATAACTCGTTATGACACGGTCATATACTTGACATCCAGCTCATAACACGTTATGACACGGTCATAACCATGTCATAATATGTCACAACAGCTGACATAACTTGTCATAACCTGTCATAATATGGTCATAACACTGTCATGACCCATATATTTAGACCTGTTGTGACATACAGAATATTGCATTATTTATAGCTGGTCATGACACCTACATAAGAGTGTCAAAACCTACAAAACCTAACACACAAGGCAGAACATTACATTACACCATAGCCTACTTGTCAAAAGTATGTTTATGTCATATAACATTTTCAGAAATGGAACATATTCAATTATCATTGTAAATACACACAAATTGATGTCCTACCCCAATGCTCTGTTGCTGATGACTGGGGTGAATGCTGGAGCAGATTTCAGGAGCAGGACAAGAGACCCTCTTTTTGACTGATGACTGAGTGGCTTGCGAAAGTATTCACCCCCCCTCAGCATTTTTCCAATTTTGTTGCCTTACAACCTGGAATTAAAATGGATCTTTTTGGGGGTTTGTATCGTTTGATTTACACAACCTGCCTACCACTTTGAAGATGCAAAATATGTTTTATTGTGAAACAAACAAGAAATAAGACAAAATAAAACAGAACTTGAGCGTGCATAACTATTCACCCCCCCGAATAGTAGATAATAGACTTTGTAGAGCCACCTTTTGCAGCAATTACAGCTGCAAATATCTTGGGGTATGGCTCTATAAGCTTGGCACATCTAGCCACTGGGATTTTTGCCCATTCTTCAAGGCAAAACTGCTCCAGCTCCTTCAAGTTTGATGGGTCCGCTGGTGTACAGCAATCTTTAAGTCATACCACAGATTCTCAATTGGATTGAGGTCTGGGCTTTCACTAGGCCATTCCAAGACATTTAAATGTTTCCCCTTAAACCACTTGAGTGTTGCTTTAGCAGTATGCTTAGGGTCATTGTCCTGCTGGAAGGTGAACCTCCGTCCCAGTCTCAAATCTCTGGAAGACTGTAACAGGTTTCCCTCAAGATTTTCCGTGTATTTAGCGCCATCCATCATTCCTTCAATTCTGACCAGTTTCCCAGTCCCTGAAGATGAAAAACATCCCCACAGCATGATGCTGCCACCACCATAATTCCCGGTGGGGATGGTGTTCTCAGGGTGATGAGAGGTGTTGGGTTTGGGCCAGACATAGCGTTTTCCTTGATGGCCAAAAAGCTCCATTTTAGTCTCATCTGACCAGAGTTGCTTCTTCCATATTCTAGAAGGCCGGTGACGACGAACTCCGAAGCCTGCCCAAACAAGGAGAGGAGGCACCTTCGGAGGAAGTCGTGACACGTGTGAGTTTGTTTTGTACAGTAAAATTCTATGTCTGGGGACACAATTTGCAAAGCAAAGTTTATGTGTGTTCATTTGGATTTGACATGAGACTGAGATCACCATCATTGCTCCTGACTTCCTTGAATGAGTGGTACTTTTCTTCCTCCATTAATGCAAAGACAGCTCTGTGTCGGACAACATTGTTCATTCCCTTGATCTTGTTCTGTTTTGCTTGATGACAAAATGAGCCAATGACACAGTGAGAAAAACACAAACATTTGGATTTGTATATCTTTTAAATTAGACTATGTATTGTGGCAACCTTTGCCTAACACCAAGTGACCTGTCAAGCGGTTCTTATCTATTGACATAATGTCTGAGGTGTTGGGTTGACAGTCACTGGACTGTCATGCTGCTGTAATTCTCTGTAGTATGTTTGACACATATTTACTGTAAAATATATATACAGTGCTTTAAGAAAGTATTCATACCCCTTGACTTTTTCCACATTTTGTTGTGGTACAGCCTGTATTTAAAACTGAACAAATTTATATTTTGTGTGATTGGCCTACACACAATACCGCTTAATGTTAAAGTGGAATTATATTAGTACACATTTATTTACTAAAAAATTAAAGCTGAAAAGCTGAAATGACTTGAGTCAATAAGTATTCAACCTCTTTGTTATGGCAAGCCTAAATAAGTTCAGGACTAAAAATGTGCTTAACAAGTCACATAATAAGTTGGACTCTGTGTGCAATACTAGTGTTTAACCTTTTCCTGCAATGGACTAAATCGGGGTCACACAGAGTGTTTCTTGATAGTTTTAAACAAATCTACTTTGAAACAAAACTATACACCTCACACACATGGTTATGGGCTTAAAAAAAAGAAAACGCCCGTACCATGTCAGATATTGTCACGGTTTACTATGCCAGAACCCAGAAGCAGACAAGGACAAGGTACGTTGAGAGAAAGGTGAGTGTTTATTTAGTAGATTCCGAGTGAGGCTGAATAATCCAGGGAACAGAGCGGGTGGCGTGGATGGGTTGTTGAGGGTGCAGTGGTTGGTCCGGTACTGGCTCGGCAGCCGCCGACCATCAGGCAGAGGTTGGGTGAAGGTTCCGGGTGAGAGATGTTCATAGCTAACGATCCGGCAGGAACTGGATGTTCGGCCAGAGCCTAAGAAGGGTGATGATCAGGACCAGGTGTGCAGATTGCTGATGGGATGCAGGTGCGGAAAACCAGAGCGCTCCCCGGAGCGTTCCCGAACCCTCGGGAAACTGGAGATTACGAACAGGAAAAACTAGTCACCAGACAGGACCCGACTCAGACAGCCGGGATCGTTACAGTACCCCCTCCGACGAACGCCACCGGGCGGACTCCCGGAGCGCCAGGATGGAGGCGGTAGAAGTCACTGATGAGGTCCGCATCAAGGACCTGTCGCCGCGGAATCCAACTCCTCTCCTCAGGGCCATACCCCTCCCAGTCCACGAGATACTGGAAACCCCGGCCCCGCCGTCTGGAATCCATGATGCGACGCACCGTGTAGGCAGGACCACCTCCGATCATCCGAGGAGGAGGAGGAGGAGGCGGAGGAGGCAACAGAGGACTGAGGAAGACAGGCTTGAGGCAGGAGACATGAAAGGTGGGATGGACTCTGAGCGTCCCTCGGTAGTTTGAGTCGAACTGCCACTGGATTGATCACCTTCTCCACCACAAACGGACCAATGAACTCCGGTAACAACTTCCTAGACTCAGTCCGTAACGGAAGATCCCGTGTGGCCAACCAAACCCTATCTCCGATGGTATAGGTGGGAGCGGGGATCCGGCGACGATTCGCCTGGAGCTGATACCGGTCCGAAACTCTAAGGAGTGCCTTTCTGGCCCGATGCCAGGTCCGGTGGCAACGACGAATATGGGCTTGAACAGAAGGCACTGAGAGCTCCTTCTCCTGAGAAGGAAACAGGGGAGGTTGGTAGCCATACAGGCACTGGAAGGGAGACATCCCAGTGGCAGATGTAGGAAGGGTATTGTGGGCATACTCAACCCAAGGCAACTGAGAGACCCAGGAGGTGGGGTTGGAAGAGACCAGACAGCGTAGCGTGGATTCCATCTTCTGGTTGGCTCTCTCCGCCTGACCATTGGATTGGGGGTGAAAACCAGATGTGAGACTGACTGTAGCTCCAATGGCCAAACAGAAGGACTTCCAGACAGCAAGAGGTAAACTGAGGGCCACGGTCGGAAACGATATCACTGGGCAAACCGTGGACCCTGAAAACCTCCCTAACCAGGATCTCGGACGTCTCCGAGGCAGAGGGAAGCTTGGCAATTGGCACAAAGTGGGCGAACTTGCTGAATCTGTCCACGATAGTCAGAACGACCGTGTTCCCCTCAGAAGCGGGCAACCCAGTGACGAAGTCCAGGGCCAGATGCGACCATGGTCGCCGGGGAATAGGAAGGGGGTGAAGTAGTCCAGAGCTGGGCCGATTGGTACTCTTATTCTGCGCACACACTGGACAGGCAGCAACAAACCCCCGAGTATCCTCGGTCATGGCAGGCCACCAAAAACGTCTGCGAAGAAACGCCATTGTCCGAGCCACGCCAGGGTGACAAGCCATCTTGCTGGCGTGGGACCATTTGAGGACAGCCGGACGAACCGACTCAGGCACAAACAACCGACCGGGTGGACCGTTACCGGGACCGGGCTGAGTCCGAAGGGCCGCCAGCACCTCCTCCTCAATCTTCCACATAACTGCTCCCACGACGCAGTTCCGGGGGAGAATTGTCTCGGTCTTGGACCCACTCTCCTCCGTCTTGGAGAACATCCGGGACAAGGCGTCCGCCTTGCCGTTCTTAGATCCAGGTCGGAACGTCAGGGCAAACTTGAATCGTCCGAAAAACAACGCCCACCTGGCCTGACGGGAGTTGAGACGTTTAGCCGATTGCACGTAAGCAAGATTCTTGTGGTCAGTCCAGACAATAAACGGTTGCTCCGCCTCCCAACCAGTGGCGCCACTCCTCCAAGGCAAGTTTCACCGCGAGAAGCTCCCGGTTACCCACATCGTAATTCCTCTCCGCAGGCGAAAGGCGACGAGAGTAGTAGGCGCAGGGATGGAGTTTACTGTCCGTGGAGCATCGCTGCGACAGGATGGCGCCAACTCCCACATCAGACGCGGTCCACTTCAACGACGAACTGACGGGCCGTGTCCGGTTGAGAGAGAATCGGTGCGTTGGTGAATCGCCTCTTCAAATCCAGAAACGCTCGATCCGCCTCCGGATTCCACTTGAAGGTCCTGATACTGGAAGTCAAGGCAGTTAACGGAGCGGCCACACGGCTGTAATCCCGGATGAATCTGCGGTAGAAATTCGCAAACCCCAAAAAATCTCTGGAGCTGCAATCTCGTACCGGGCTGGGCCCACTCCAGAACCGCTCTAACCTTCTCCTGGTCCATCCTAATCTCTCCCCTGGAGATGATGTACCCGAGAAAGGATGTCGTGTGGGCGTGAAACTCGCACTTCTCGGCCTTCACGAACAGGCGATTCTCCAACAATCGCTGCAGAACCTGCCGGACATGCTGGACGTGGTCGGAAGGTTCCTTCGAGAAGATCAGAATGTCATCCAGGTAAACAAACACAAAGAGACCGATCATATCTCTCAGGACGTCGTTCACCATACTCTGGAATACCGCTGGAGCATTGGTCAGTCCAAACGGCATCACCTGATACTCGAAGTGACCCATCGGTGTATTGAAACCCGTCAACCACTCGTCCCCCTCTCTGATCCGGACCAGGTGATACGCATTGCGTAGGTCTAGCTTGGTGAACACCGTAGCACCCTGTAAGGAGTCGAAGGCAGAACTCATCAAGGGCAGGGGATACTTGTTCTTGACCGTGATGTCATTCAACCCCCGATAATCAATACACGGTCGAAGAGAGCCATCCTTCTTACCCACAAAGAAGAATCCTGCCCCCAGGGGTGATGACGAGGGACGAACGAGACCAGCAGCTAGGGACTCCTTGATGTAGGTCTCCAACGCCTCACGTTCAGGTCGGGAGATACTGTATAACCTTCCCTTGGGGTAGACAGCTCCAGGGACCAGGTTGATGGCACAATCATATGGTCGGTGGGGAGGGAGTGACAGAGCCTTCTGCTTACTGAAAACTTCCCCCAAATCGTGATATGTCTCGGGAACCAGGGACAAATCTGGGGGTTTAGCCTCAATCACCTGACTGGGAACCGAATGGGGGCAGGCAGTCTTGAGACAGTTAGCATGACAATCAAGGCTCCAACTCGTTACCTTGCCCGTCACCCAATCGAACGTGGGATTGTGTTCCTTCAGCCAGGGGTATCCAAGGACCAGAGGAACATGGGAAGACGGCAGAATGAAGAATGAAATCATCTCAGAATGATTCCCCGACAACCGCATCTTAACCCGGTTCAGTCCTCATCGTGATACGTGCCAGACTACTGCCGTTCAGAGTGGTCGCTTCAATGGCTTCCGGCAATTGCTCCTTGGAAAGCCCCAGCTGTTCCACCAACTCGGCATCAAGAAAGCTTCCATCGGCACCTGAATCGATAAAAGCGTTAAGCGCTAAGCTCTGATTCCTGTTCACAAGGGTAGCCGGGAAACGGGGTCTGACAGAGGTACTGAGAGGTTGAAACTGGCTCGCTAAAAGTCCTCCCAACTTTAGCGAGCCGGGCAGTTTGACGACCGCCGGGAACAAGTGGAGATGTAATGTCCCGAGCTACCACAGTAGAGGCAGCAGTTGGTCTTACGTCTATGTTGACGCTCCTCCTTGGTTAACCCGTGCCGCCCCCACTTGCATGGGTTCAGAATCGGGAGAGAGGACCTCTCCACTAATCCATTGTGGTGGAGAATGATCGACGTGTTCTGGTCCACCACCCGACCCGACTGGGAACTGAGAAGCTGATCGATTGGACGGACCCCATTGCTTCTCCCCTCCTTCGCTCTCGGACTCGATTATCCACCCGAATAGACAAGGCTACCAAGCTGTCCAGGTCACTAGGCTCCGGATAGGAGATCAACTCATCCTTGAGCTGCTCCGACAGACCCTGGTAAAAGGCCGCTTGCAGCGACTCGCTCCACCCACTCTCCACAGCCAACGTCTTGAACTCGATCACGAAGTCGGCCACGCTGCGAGTTCCTTGGCGAAGCGAAAACAGGCGCCTAGCTGCGTCCCCCCCTCGGACGGAATGGTCGAAGAGCTTCCTCATCTCGGCCGTGAACCCCTGGTATGAAGCCATGCAGGGATCCTGTCGTTCCCAAACGGCTGAAGCCCACTCCAGCGCTCGACCACGCAGCAACTCAATCACAAAGGCTATCCTAGCCTTGTCTGTGGCATAAGAGTAGGGCTGTAGATCGAACACTAATCCACACTGCATAAGGAAGGAACGGCATCTTCCCAGCTCCCCCTCATATTTATCCGGCGTCGGAACCTTGGGCTCACGGATGGACACAGCTTCAGAAGCGGCAGGCGAGATGGGTGAAACCGGTAGTGGATCCTCCACCGGACACTTACGTTGGTTCTGGACCTCCGCCAGACCGGTAGAAAGGTTCCGAACTGACAACGCGATCTCCTGTAGTACCGTGCTATGATGGCCCAACATCTTCTCCTGCTGGGTAATAGCATGGCGAACGGAGTCCAGGTCCGCTGGGTTCATTACTGGCCGGATCGTTCTGTCACGGTTTACTATGCCAGAACCCAGAAGCAGACAAGGACAAGGTACGTTGAGAGAAAGGTGAGTGTTTATTTAGTAGATTCCGAGTGAGGCTGAATAATCCAGGGAACAGAGCGGGTGGCGTGGATGGGTTGTTGAGGGTGCAGTGGTTGGTCCGGTACTGGCTCGGCAGCCGCCGACCATCAGGCAGAGGTTGGGTGAAGGTTCCGGGTGAGAGATGTTCATAGCTAACGATCCGGCAGGAACTGGATGTTCGGCCAGAGCCTAAGAAGGGTGATGATCAGGACCAGGTGTGCAGATTGCTGATGGGATGCAGGTGCGGAAAACCAGAGCGCTCCCCGGAGCGTTCCCGAACCCTCGGGAAACTGGAGATTACGAACAGGAAAAACTAGTCACCAGACAGGACCCGACTCAGACAGCCGGGATCGTTACAGATATAGAGTTAAAATGTATTCAATTTTGAGTTTGTATTCCAATATTACACTTTATATACATCACAGAAGACTGAAATATAACAAAAGAGTTTGACAGAAAAACATCGGATTTTTAGCAATAAAAATAATAACATTGTGTTTACATTTTTGCTTAGTGTAGTATTCCAGCATTTGCTTGGGCCTCCCTGGAGTGCAGAATTGACAGGTTTTGCACTTTTGGGACCATTCCAATAGTTCCATTGTACCAGGCAAGCTCAATCATCAAGCACAGCTACAGTACCAGTCACAAGTTTGGACACACCTTCTCATTCAAGGGTTTTTCTTAATTTTGATAATTTTTTACATTGTAGAATAATAGTGAAGACATCAAAACTATGAAATAACACATTTGGAATTATGTAGTTACCAACAAAGTGTTAAGCAAATCAAAATATATTTTATATTTGAGATTCTTCAAATAGCCACCCTTTGCCTTGATGACAGCTTTGCACACTCTTGACATTCTCTCAACCAACTTCATGAGGTAGTCACCTGGAATGCATTTCAATTAACAGGTGTGCCTTCTTAAAAGTTAATTTGTGGAATTTCTTTCCTTCTTAATGCGTTGGAGCCAATCAGTTGTGTTGTGACAAGGTAGGGTTGGTATACAGAAGATAGCCCTATTTGGTAAAAGACCAAGTCCATATTATGGCAAGAACAGCTCAAATAAGCAAAGAGAAACGACAGTCCATCATCACTTTAAGACATAAAGGTCAGCCAATACGGAACATTTCAAGAACTTTGAAAGTTTCAATAAGTGCAGTTGCAAAAACCATTAAGCGCTATGATGAAACTGGCTCTCATGAGGACCGCCACATGAATGGAAGACCCAGAGTTACCTCTGCTGCAGAGGATAAGTTCATTAGAGTTACCAGCCTCAGAAATTGCAGCCCAAATAAATACTTCACAGAGTTCAAGTCACAGACACATCTCAACATCAACTGTTCAGAGGGGACTGTGTGAACCAGGCCTTCATGGTCGAATTGCTGCAAAGAAACCACTACTAAAGGACACCAATGAGAAGAAGAGACCTGCTTGGGCCAAGAAACACGAGCAATGGACATTAGACTGTTGGAAATGTGTCCTTTGGTCTGGAGTCCAAATTGGATATTTTTGGTTCTGACCGACGTGTCTTTGTGAGACCCGGTGTGGGTGAACGGATGATCTCCGCATAATAATAATAATATAAATAAAATGCCATTTAGCAGACGCTTTTATCCAAAGCGACTTACAGTCATGTGTGCATACATTTTTTTTACCCATGGGTGGTCCCGGGGATCGAACCCACTACCTTGGCGTTACAAGCACCATGCTCTACCAATTGAGGTACAGAGGACCACGGTGGTTCCCACCGTAAAGCATGGAGGAGGAGGTGTTATGGTGTGGGGGTGCTTTACTGGCGACACTGTCTGTGATTTATTTAGAATTCAAGGCACACTTAACCAGCATGGCTACCACAGCATTCTGCAGCGATACGCCATCCCATCTGGTTTGGGCTTAGTGGGACTATCATTTGTTTTTTAACAGGACAATGACCCAACACACCTCCAGGCTGTGTAAGGGCTATTTTACCAAGAAGAAGGAGCGTGATGGTGCTGCATCAGATGACCTGGCCTCCACAATCCCCCGACCTCAACCCAATTGAGATGGTTTTGGATGAGTCGGACCGCAGAGTGAAGGAAAAGCAGCCAACAAGTGCTCAGCATGTGGGAACTCCTTCAAGACTGTTGGAAAAGCATTCCAGGTGAAGCTGGTTGAGAGAATGCCAAGAGTGTGAAAAGCTGTCATCAAGGCAAAGGGTTGCTATTTGAAGAATCTCAAATATAAAATATATTTTGATTTGTTTAAGACTTTTTTGGTTACTACATGATTCCATATGTGTTATTTCATAGTTTTGATGTCTTCACTATTATTCTACAATGTAGAAAATAGTAAAAATAAAGAAAAACCCTTGAATGAGCAGGTGTGTCCAAGCTTTTGACTATTACTGTATATGAAATACTGTTTACTCCCACTTGCTGGGTAATGCTCTGAACCTTACCTGGTGCTCCCAAACTGTTGTGTCAATAGTATGTCAGGAGGTTGGCTACTGTTACAGTAAAATATTAGCTTCCTTTGTACTGATAAAGAGCTATTGAGGGGACTTTTACTTTGAAAATATATTATGAATGATGTTGAATAGATGTGTTATGACTGTTGTTATGAATGATTATGCAACAAACAGAAAGGTGTTATGACTGCTTTCATAAAGGTGTTATGCAAACCCCCTTCAAATAAAGTGTTACTGAACTAAATGTGTCATTAAATGAATATAAAATAACCTCTGTGGTAGTATGTGATTGCAATGTCGCCACTTTCCACATGTATTTGCGATGTGAGGTTAATTTGTGTTTATTCAAATGAGACCGAGATGACCATCATTGCTACTGCAGGGACAGGGAAGTGATTCAGTCTGGATTCTCCCCACAGATTACCCTGAATGACAGTCAAAATATTTTCTAAATACACTTCAATTGCTCTGGTGCTATCCAGACCTGCGTTCAACTAGTATTTGAGTGTTTTCTTGAGTCTGTTTGGAGTGCCAAATGGACAGGGTTTGCACTTTTGGGGCTATTCCAATGGTTCCATTGAACCAGGCAAGCTCAATCTTTGGCCAATAGAGGACACTACAGTTAAGCCAGAATACTCCTAATGTTATTATGTAGGCTTTACATGCCAGGGTTGGTTCAGCAGCATACCGTAATGTACCATGTCCATGTACCAATGCACAAATGTGGGTGAAATTTGGCTAATAATAAGTGTGCACATTACTGTCATGAAATAATGGCACTTTATTTTCATAAAGCTAATATAATTGTATTAGTTGCATTTCACATGGAGTTGACCCAAACCCTGGCAAGGTAAGCTGCAGTAGTTGACAGGAAATTACAATACAAAATGTATGTTTTTAAAATTTCACAATTGTGTGTTCATGTTTGACTTTTCAAGTTGGTTGAAATTGATTCTGTGACCAGTAGTAGAAAAACAAGTCAATTTACACAAGTTTAGATTGATGTTTTTCCACCTTGATTTCTTTAATAAATGTTTAGTTTCTGTATTGAGTAAAAGCAATCTCCAAGAGTAAACTGTAATGAAGTGAAGAGAGTCATCTTGTGTGGTTGTTTGTTCTCTTTGGGACACTAATGCAGCACCAATAGACAGTCATTTATGCCCATAATCTCAGTATTTCCTTACTCCAAACTTGTTTAGAAAATCCTCATCTGACAACACTGGTGTATTGAGTAACGTGAATCGATATGAAGGTTGCAAATAGAAATAGATTGAATAGAGCTGACATGATTGTCTAATCTATTCTATTTGACAGACAATAATTTATGTTCTACATGATACATTTCTGTCTGAGTGCTAGGTAATGCAGTAATGCGTCAAACACTCCAGTGCGGAACTACGGCGGACTGGAAAACAACAAGGCACACGGGTGAATATCCCGGCGATACAAAATACAAAGCGCTCCACCGCGCTAATCGAACCTCCACAATAACAATCACACACAAAGACAAGGGGGCAGAGGGAGCACTTATACAGGTACTGATGAGGGGATATGAACCAGGTGTGTGTAATAAACAAGACAAAACAAATGGAATGATGAGATGAGGAGCGGCAGTGGCTAGAAGGCCGGTGACGACGAACTCCGAAGCCTGCCCGAACAAGGAGAGGACGCAGCTTCGGAGGAAGTCGTGACACGTGTGAGTTTGTTTTGTACAGTAAAATTCTATGTCTGGGGACACAATTTGCAAAGCAAAGTTTATGTGTTCATTTGGATTTCAAATGAGACTGAGATTACCATCATTGCTCCTGACTACCTTGAATGAGTGGTACTTTTCTTCCTCCATTTAATGCAAAGACAGCTCTGTGTCGGACAACATTGTTCATTCCCTTGATCTTGTTCTGTTTTGCTTGATGACAAAATGAGCCAATGACACAGTGAGAAAAACACAAACATTTGGGGGGTAATGGATGTGGTTATTGATGTGGTTATGCAGACCTGCGAGCAACTGCGGCCCCTCATGAGTTCAGATTTTTTTGGGGTGGCCCCCAACCCCATCAAAGTTGCCCATCCCTGAATTAGGCTATGCATTGCAGCAACCTCGTCAAGAGGTTCAGATCTCTTTGCATAACGTCCAATGTGTTAGGCTGGACAATCATAATGCTGTAATTCTCTGCGGTATGTTTGACAAATATTCACTGTAAAATACACTATGAATGTGGACACCCCTTCAAATTAGTGGATTCGGCTATTTCAGCCACACCCGTTGCTGACAGGTGTATAAAATCGAGGACACAGCCATGCACTCTCCATAGATAAACATTGACTTGGCATTGTGCATGGTGATCTTAGGCTTGGCATGGAAACCCATTTCATGAAGCTCCCGACGAACAGTTATTGTGCTGACGTTGCTTCCAGAGGCAATTTGGAACTCTGTAGTGAGTGTTGCAACCGAGGACAGACGATTTTTACGCTCTACGCGCTTCAGCACTCGGCGGTCCCGTTCTGGGAGCTTGTTTGAAATACCACTTCACGGCTAAGCCGTTGTTGCTCCTAGACGTTTCCACTTCACAATAACAGCACTTACTGTTGACCAGGGCAGATCTAGCAGGGCAGAAATTTGACAACCTGAGTTGTTGGAAAGGTGGCATTCTATGACACGTTGAAAGTCACTGACCTCTTTAGTAAGGCCATTCTACTGCCAATGTTTGTCTATGGAGATTGCATGGCTGTGTGCTCAATTTTATACACCTGTCAGCAACGGGTGTGGCTAAAATCCACTAATTTGAAGGGGTTTCCACATACTTTTGTATATACAGGTTAGTCTAGGACCGATAGGAACCTCGACTCAATAATCTGCTTTCAACTATTTAGCGAGAGGCAGGCCCATTTTTAACTAACTCATCAATATGCTTTTTAAAAGACAGCTTTTCATTTATCCAGATTCCCAGATATTTGTAAGCAGGGACACGATCAATATGGACACCATCCAAAGCACATATGCTTCAATCGTCATAGTTATTTTTATGTACTCTAGAGAACAACATATACTTAGTTTTACCTGCATTCAATACTAATTTCAGGTTAATAAAGTTTTCTGTAATACAATGAAGGCAGACTGTAGTTGAGCTAGAGCCAGGTCAATCGTGGGGGCAATAGCATACAAAACAGTATCATTGGCATACAAGTGCAGGTTAACATTTTGGTAACACTTTACTTGACACCCAGTTCATAACACGTTATGACACGGTCATATACTTGACACCCAGCTCATAACACGTTATGACACGGTCATAACCATGTCATAATATGTCATAACTGCTGACATAACTTGTCATAACCTGTCATAATATGGTCATAACACTGTCATTACCCATATATTTACACCTGTTGTGACATACAGAATATTGCGTTATTTATAGCTGGTCATGACACCTACATAAGAGTGTCAAAACCCACAAAACCTAACACAGAAGGCAGAACATTACATTACACCATAGCCTACTTGTCAAAAGTATGTTTTTGTCATATAGCATTTTCAGAAATGGAACATATTCAATTATCATTGTAAATACACACAAATTGATGTCCTACCCCAATGCTCTGTTGCTGATGACTGGGATGAATGCAGGAGCAGATTTCAGGAGCAGGACAAGAGACCCTCTTTTTGACTGATGACTGAGGGCATGTATAGTGGCTTGCGAAAGTATTCACCCCCCCTCAGCATTTTTACAATTTTGTTGCCTTACAACCTGGAATTAAAATGGATATTTTGGGGGGTTTGTATCATTTGATTTACACAACCTGCCTATCACTTTGAAGATGCAAAATATGTTTTATTGTGAAACAAACAAGAAATAAGACAAAATAAAACAGAACTTGAGCGTGCATAACTATTCACCCCCCCGAAGTCAATACTTTGTAGAGCCACCTTTTGCAGCAATTACAGCTGCAAGTCTCTTGTGGTATGGCTCTATAAGCTTGGCACATCTAGCCACTGGGATTTTTGCCCATTCTTCAAGGCAAAACTGCTCCAGCTCCTTCAAGTTTGATGGGTCCCGCTGGTGTACAGCAATCTTTAAGTCATACCACAGATTCTCAATTGGATTGAGGTCTGGGCTTTCACTAGGCCATTCCAAGACATTTAAATGTTTCCCCTTAAACCACTCGAGTGTTGCCTTAGCAGTATGCTTAGGGTCATTGTCCTGCTGGAAGGTGAACCTCCGTCCCAGTCTCAAATCTCTGGAAGACTGTAAAAGGTTTCCCTCAAGAATTTCCGTGTATTTAGCGCCATCCATCATTCCTTCAATTCTGACCAGTTTCCCAGTCCCTGAAGATGAAAAACATCCCCACAGCATGATGCTGCCACCACCATAATTCCCTGTGGGGATGGTGTTCTCAGGGTGATGAGAGGTGTTGGGTTTGTGCCAGACATAACATTTTCCTTGATGGCCAAAAAGCTCAATTTTAGTCTCATCTGACCAGAGTAGCTTCTTCCATATGTTTGGGGAGTCTCCCACATGCCTTTTGGCGAACAACAAACATGTTTGCTTATTATTTTCTTTAAGCAATGTTTTTTTCTGGCCACTCTTCCGTAAAGCCCAGCTCTGTGGAGTGTACGGCTTAAAGTGGTCCTATGGACAGATACTCCAATCTCCGCTGTGGAGCTTTGCAGCTCCTTTAGGGTTATATTTTGTCTCTTTGTTGCCTCACTGATTAATGCCCTCCTTGCCTGGTCTGTGAGTTTTGGTGGGCGGCCCTCTCTTGGCAGGTTTGTTGTGGTGCCAAATTATTTTCATTTTTTAAATAATGGATTTAATGGTGCTCCGTGGGATGTTCAACGTTTGGGATATTTATTTATAACCCAACCCTGATCTGTACATCTCCACAACTTTGTCCCTGACCTGTTTGGAGAGCTCCTTGGTCTTCATGGTGCCGCTTGCTTGGTGGTGCCCCTTGCTTAGTGGTGTTGCAGACTCTGGGGCCTTTCAGAACAGGTATTCTATATACTGAGATCATGTGACAGTTCATGTGACACTTAGATTGCACACAAGTGGACTTTATTTAGCTAATTGTGTAACTTCTGAAGGTAATTGGTTGCACCAGATCTTATTTAGGGGCTTCATAGCAAAGGGGGTGAATACATATGCACAAACCACTTTTCAGTTGTTTTTTTGAATATTTTGAAGCAAGTTCTTTTTTTAATTTCACTTCACCAATTTGGACTATTTTGTGTATGTCCATTACATGGAATCCAAATTAAAATCCATTTAAATTACAGGTTGTAATGCAACAAAATAGGAAAAACGCCACTGTAAAGAACGCATTACAGCAACGACAAAGGAATTAAGAAACAAACTTTCACACAAAAGGAAACTTCTTGGCAGGGAAAAAATACATTTGAATAAATGTGGGTTTGACACTTATGTAGGTGTCATAACCAGCCATAAAATAACGCAATATATGTCACAACAGGTGTAAATATATGGGTCATGACCAGTGGTGACCCGTCATTCATGGCAGGTGAGGCAGAGCCCATCTGTTTAGGTAAATAATAGGTGAGTCCAAAAATGTCTTGTATGCTGCTGCATAAATGATGCAATATGCCAGGGAGATATGTATACTGTAGCTAAGAAAGTAATACTAAGTGTATGCTGTGTAGTAAGCTGTTAGCTGTTGGTGGTGCACATGTAGCCTATGGCCTGTTTTAGAGAAATGTCATCATTTAACATAATAATAATAATAATAATAATATGCCATTTAGCAGACGCTTTTATCCAAAGCGACTTACAGTTGTAAGAGCTTTCATTGTCTGCTTATATGCCCCCTTTATTTATCCTACGGTTCTGATTTGGTGTAAAGAGAGAATACTGTAAGAACGGTCCATGTTCTGAATTCTGTCACTGTACATTTCAAAAGTGCTGAACAAATAGTTATATTGACTACGTCCGTCCTAACTCGCTCATTAATGTCTTAATCGAAATTACGGATTGCCTCTTATACGCTCGTCGTCCCGTTATGCGATAGTTTGTACATCTCAATTGTCAGTAGAAACCACAGTTGTTTAAGCAAGTCAGCCATATCAGCTATGTTTTTTTAAGACAGTAAATGAGGCTGTATGGACTGTTTTACTACCAGACAAGGCTCCGCTGATAGCCAGGTGTAGCGATGGTAAGGATTCACTCCATGGTGCTGAAAAGAAAGCTCTGCTGTTGGGACAGTTTTATGTAGGCCCTAACAGTTTGTCACCGTTAGAGTGCAATTAATGTATTTTTTATTGTTGTGTTGTGTAGTGGCTTTGCTGGCATGTATCTAAAAAATTTGGGGGGGAGTTTGCCCCACAAAGATTTACATACTAAAATCGCCACTGGTCTTGACAATGTTATGATCATATTATGACAGGTTATGAGAAGTTATGTCAGCTGTTATGACATATTATGACATGGTTATGACCTTGTCATATTGTGTTATGACGCTGGTGTCAAGTAAAGTGTTACAATTTATTTTGACAGACAAGTCAGTATTGTTAATGTAAATAGTAAAAAATACAGGACCCAGAATCGAACCCTGCAGGACATAATATCCAGTAAACCTGATTTAACACCATAAGTCCTGGCCCTGGGGGTCTGCCGTACTGTTGGTTGTCACTCTGGTCTTGGCCTAACACACCTGAAGCCAATAATGCTTACTGAGGTGTGTTGGGTTGGGGCGCTGCAGGATGGTGGATCCCTATAGGCAGGACATGGCGATCCAGCTATATTGCAAGTAAAAAGAGCTTTACAGTACTCTTACGGCTATGATATGAATTGCAGTGAAGCATGTTTTATATATTTTCGCTCTATATTCCAAAAGTTTGGATTTTAAATCAAAGTTCAAGTGCAGACTGTCAGCATCAATTTGAGGTTATTTTCATCCCTATCGGGTGAGCCATTTACAGGGGGACCAAAAGTATTTGGACAAATTCACATGTAAATGTATTAAAGTAGTAAAAAGTTAAGTATTTGGTCCCACATTCATAGCACGCAATGACTACACCAAGCTTGTGACTCTACAAATTTGTTGGAGACATTTGCTGTTTGTTTTGGTTGTGTTTCAGATTATTTTGTGCCCAATAGAAATTAATGGTAAATAATGTATTGTGTCATTTTGGAGTCCCTTTATTGTAAATAAGAATGTTTCTAAACACTTATGCTACCATGATCATGAATAATCCTGAATGAATTGTGAATAATGATGAGTGAGAAAGTTACAGATGCACAAATATCATACCCCCAATGCTAACCTCTCACCAATACAATAACAGGTGAGGTTAGCATTTCTTAGGGGGTATGACATTTGTGCGTCTATAACTTTCTCACTCATCATTATTCTCGATTCATTCAGGATTATCCATAATCATGGTATCATCCACATTCATAGATCTCTTTATCCATTTTTTGGGGGATCCACCCCTGTAAACGTAATTTGCCTAATGACGTGCGAGTGGAGAAGGACCGTCTCATTTCAAGCAAGCGCATTTCCATCCACGTTCACTCTCCTCGACGACTTTCCTTCTCAAATACCTTTGACCTTTTTCAAAAGGAGGCGAGAGAGGATGGAGGAGAGGACGCAAGAGGTGAACAAATGTAATTGATAAAAGGCCTAGGTGTAGCCCATGTATCTGATGCTGTCTGGCCAACAAGAGTATGGCATGTAATCCTCTTTTTGGCCAGACAGCATCAGATACATGGGCTACATGTAGTAAGACAGAGGGGAGTTGTTTCGCTCACTCGGATGCATTCTCCGGTGAGATAGTTTCAGCCACTTGCGAATTTAAGGAAAGTTGCCGGGTGCACAGTGCTGTTCAGTTGCTGGAATTATTTTGGATGACCGTGCGAAGGTAACCTAATTTTGGAAGTGATTTGTTCGACAATCAGATATGGCACATTAAACATCTTTACTATAAATCCATGAAAAAAATGTGGGGACAGGGGACAGAATGCGGTCAGACCATCATATAATTGGCATATAAATTACTCTTACTGAATTTCCAAGTTGGCGAGGATATTGGAAATGTAATCAAAGCCTTTTGGAATTTATAACTGAATTTTTCCGACATAACATAGGTACAGCAAATCCCCTTATTGTATGGGACACTTTTAAATGTGTCTTTAGAGGCCATGCAATTCAGTAGTCATCTCGAAAACAAAAGCAATTTAGGTCAAAAGAGTCCATACTAACAAAGGAAATAGAAGGTCTAACAGAACAGATAGATAGCAATAAAAACTGTAACATAGAGTCTCAGAATAAATTAGAGGAAAAATGAAATGGAGAAACTTATTCAAAAAATATCAAATGTAATATATTTAAAAAATAAAGCAAACTGAATGGAATATGGGGAAAATGCACTAAATTATTTTTTAATCTTCAACATAGAAATGCTACCAAAAATAATTTACTGAAACTGGTTACAAATGACGGAGTCACCCATGATTCACCAAATTATATTTTGAAGGAGGAAGCAAAGTACTTTAAGCATGTGTTTTCGTTTCAGTCGCCTCCATCTCCTCTAACTGAAGCTAATTGTAGGGATTTTTTTCTATTGATAATGTAAAATTAACAGCCATTCAGAAAGACTAATGTGAAGGTGAAATTACAGAGGTGGAACTTATGGATGCAATTAAAGACTAAGTCCGGGAAAACTCCAGGGTTGGATGGCATACCAGTCGAGGTATACCAAACCTTTTTTATATACTCAGAGGACCATTATTAAATGGTAGATTATCAGACACTCAAGAAGAAGGTCTAATTTCATTATTACTGAAACAGGATACAAGTGGGAAATATAAAGATCCAGTCCATTTAAAAAATTGGAGGCCCCTTACACTTCAGTGTTGTGATGCAAAAATTCTAGAAAAATGTAAAGCGCATAGAATTAAAAGGTATTGTCGGACATTATTCATTCTAATCAGACAGGTTTTTTACATGGACGATACCTTGGAGATAATATAAGGCAAGTACTGGAACCAATAGAACACTATGAAAAATCTGGGAAACCAGGCCTGCTATTCATCGCAGGCATTTGATAAAGTACAACTGGAGTTTATATATAAATGCCTGGAGCATTTCAATTTTGGAGAATCTCTTATAAAATGTGTTAAAATCATGTATAGTAACCCTAGGTGTAAAATAGTAAATAATGGCTATTTCTCCGAAAGTTTTAAACTGTCAAGAGGAGTTAAACAAGGTTGTCCACTATCGGCATATCTATTTATTATGGCCATCCAAATATTAGCTATTAAAATCAGATCCAACAATAATATCAAGGAATTAGAAATCCAGGGTTTAAAAACAAAGGTGTCATTGTATGCTGATGATTCATGTTTTCTTTTAAATCCACAACTTGAATCCCTCCACAGCCTCATAGAGGATCTAGATTCATTTTCTCTCTTATAATCTTTGTAAATTATATCATAGGTAGGACTGGTGGAGTCCTACAACAAAATTACAACCAAATAATTGCAGCATTACCACAAAAATTGAAGAGGAAAGTGGAAGGGGGAAAAGGTAAGGAACTTGTCTGTAGGACCTGCATTAAATACCATAATTGGTTAAAGAAAATTGTGATAAATAAAAAAGTATACCAGTTTCATTTAAGGACCAAAGGATTGACAGCCATCCCATATAGATTCCAAAATAGTTGGGAAGATTGTTTTGACTTACTGATTCCATGGCATAGTGTTTATGAACTGACACGCAAAACAACACCAGATACAAAACTTAGAATTTTTCCATTTGTATTATTATACAGAATTCTTGCTACCAATAGAATGTTATTCATATGGGGGATACAATCTTCCCAGCTCTGCAGATTTTGCTGCGAAGAGACAGAATCATTAGATCATTTGTTTTGGTTCTGTCCATTTGTAGCTGGTTTTTGGTCACAGGTCCAGGAATGGCTGAAGGATTGCAATATTTACCTGGAGCTAACCCTGCAGATAGCACTACTGGGTGATCTGAAAAGTCATAGTCAATCGATCAATAATATAATAATACTTTTAGCAAAATGTTTATTTTCAATTTACAATCTGTAGAAACAATGAGAATAGAAGGGTTCAGAACTTTTGTGAAACATCACAGTACAGTTGAAAAATATATGGCAAATAGAAATCCAAATTGGATGGTGTTAAGAGATAGATGGGAGGTGTTGAATGGAGCTGAAGGATGGGACTAATAACATCAAACATCAACTAATTACAACAAGATAACTAATGTAAAGCATACTGTGTCCATAATAAGTATATTGGTTATAGGTTGAGAGCGTTTGTGAAAGAGCACAGTTAGAAAGATATGGCATATAGAAGCAAACCGGGTGGACATCATAAAAATGATCGGAGAGGTTGAGGGTAGAGGAAGTTCAGGAGTAAAAACAAACAAAATAGAATTCTTGTAAAATTGACTGTGTCCATAAAATGTATATAGTATGTATAAGCTGGAAGTAGAGGCCTAAGCGTTACTCCAATTAGGGGAGGGGTGGTGGTGTTGGAAAATAATAAAGGGAGAAAAAAAAAATATTTAAAGGAGGGAAAAAAGTATTTGATCCCCTGCTGATTTTGTACGTTTGCCCACTGACAAAGAAATTATCAGTCTATAATTTTAATGGTAGGTTTATTTGAACAGTGAGAGACAGAATAACAACAAAAAAATCCATAAAAACGCATCAAACATGTTATAAATGGATTTGCATTTTAATGAGGGAAATAAGTATTTGATCCCTCTGCAAAACATGACTTAGTACTTGGTGGCAAAACTCTTGTTGGCAATCACAGAGGTCAGATGTTTCTTGTAGTTGGCCACCAGGTTTGCACGCATCTCAGGAGGGATTTTGTCCCACTCCTCTTTGCAGATCTTCTCCAAGTCATTAAGGTTTCGAGCCTGACGTTTGGCAACTCGAACCTTCAGCTCCCTCCACATATTTTCTATGGGACTAAGGTCTGGAGACTGGCTAGGCCACTCCAGGACCTTAATGTGCTTCTTCTTGAGCCTCTCCTTTGTTGCCTTGGCCGTGTGTTTTGGATCATTGTCATGCTGGAATACCCACCCACAACCCATTTTCAATGCCCTGGCTGAGGGAAGGAGGTTCTCACCCAAGATTTGACGGTACATGGCCCCGTCCATCATCCCTTTGATGCGGTGAAGTTGTCCTGTCCCCTTAGCAGAAAAACACCCCCAAAGCATAATGTTTCCACCTCCATGTTTGACAGTGGGGATGGTGTTCTTGGGGTCATAGGCAGCATTCCTCATCCTCCAAACACGGCGAGTTGAGTTGATGCCAAAGAGCTCGATTTTGGTCTCATCTGACCACAACACTTTCACCCAGTTCACCTCTGAATCATTCAGATGTTCATTGGCAAACTTCAGACGGGCCTGTATATGTGCTTTCTTGAGCAGGGTGACCTTTGCGGGCGCTGCAAGATTTCAGTCCTTCACGGCGTAGTGTGTTACCAATTGTTTTCTTGGTGACTATGGTCCCAGCTGCCTTGAGATCATTGACAAGATCCTCCCGTGTAGTTCTGGGCTGATTCCTCACCATTCTCATGATCATTGCAACTCCACGAGGTGAGATCTTGGATGAAGCTCCAGGCCGAGGGAGATTGACAGTTCTTTTGTGTTTCTTCCATTTACGAATAATCGCACCAACTGTTGTCACCTTCTCACCAAGCTCCTTGGCGATGGTCTTGTAGCCCATTCCAGCCTTGTGTAGGTCTACAATCTTGTCCCTGAGATCCTTGGAGAGCTCTTTGGTCTTGGCCATGGTGGAGAGTTTGGAATCTGATTGATTGATTGCTTCTGTGGACAGGTGTCTTTTATACAGGTAACAAGCTGAGATTAGGAGCATTCCCTTTAAGAGTGTGCTCCTAATCTCAGCTCGTTACCTGTATCAAAGACACCTGGGAGCCAGAAATCTTTCTGATTGAGAGGGGGTCAAATACTTATTTCCCTCATTAAAATGCAAATCAATTTATAACATTTTTGACATGCGTTTTTCTGGATTTTTTTGTTGTTATTCTGTCTCTCACTGTTCAAATAAACCTACCATTAAAATTATAGACTGATCATTTCTTTGTCAGTGGGCAAACGTACAAAATCAGCAGGGGATCAAATACTTTTGTCCCTCACTGTATATGTATTTATCAGTATGTATGTGTATGTGTATGTATGTATATGTGTGTGTGTGTGTGTATATATACACATATATTTATATATATATATATATTTGCGAAATAGAAACATATGGGGGATTGGATGTGATGCAGACAATTACAGTGATGGAAGTTACAATCTATCTGCAATATTAAAACGGATCTAACCCCTTTTTTTTAAGACAAAAAAAGACAACCATCTCTACAGCACTCCACCAATCAGGCCTTTATGGTAGAGTGGCCAGACAGCCCGCTTGGAGTTTGCCAAAAGGCACCTAAAGGACTCTCAGACCATGAGAAACAAGATTATCTGGTCTGATGAAACCGATTAAAGCGTCACGTCTGGAGGAAACCTGGCACCATCCCAAGGGTGAAGCATGGTGGCAGCATCATGCTGTGGGGATGTTTTTCAATGGCAGGTAATGGGAGACTAGTCAGGATCGAGGGAAAGATTAACGGAGTGAAGTACAGAGAGATCCTTGATGAAAACCTGCTCCAGAGCGCTCAGGACCTCAGACTGGGGGCAAAGGTTCATCTTCCAACAGGACAACGACCCTAAGCACACAGCCAAGACAATGCAGGAGTGGCTTCGGGAGAAGTCCCTAAATGTCGCAGAGTGGCCAAGTCAGAGCCCGGACTTGAACCCGATCAAACATCTCTGGAGATACCTAAAAATAGATGTGCAGCGACGCTCCCCATCCAACCTGACAGAGCTTGAGAGGATCTGCAGAGAAGAATGGGAGAAACTCCCCAAATACAGGTCTTACCCAAGGTCATACCCAAGAAGACTCAAGGCTGTAATCGTTGCCAAAGGTGCTTCAACAAAGTACTGAGTAAAGGGTCAGAAAACATATGTAAATGTAATATTTCAGTTTTTTTATTTTTATACATTTGCAAAACAAATCCTGCCAAATTAAAGATAATCAGGAACACAACGTATAATGAGAGGCGTGATGATTCACAAGATCACAGTGTTTAAAACAGTTCACACAATGACTCAGTAAGACAGACAGGATAGACCTGATCCCCATACAGTATACCTTATGGTACATTAGACATAGCAACAGGATGTTTTTACGTGACACCGATGTCTTGTGCTTATTATCTGAATTGGGAAAGAATATAGAATTAGATAAGAAACCTCTATAAAATGTATAGACTTTATTTATCACCTTTCATAGAAAACATAGTAGCCAAAAGTGCTTCTGAAATGAGCACTTACTGAACAATGTAAAATGACACGCAAGATACAGAATAATACATAGAAATATTACAGTGTGCATCTTTCACCTACATCACTTTAATTAGCCAGTAGTGCTGACTGTTGGATTGATGGCTACCATTTCTTACATGATGCAACAAAATGGCGTAGATTAAATCTTCACTTTGATCCTTTTTGTAGGCAGAGACCCAGACCAGACTAACAATTTAAAAAATGTTTTTTTATTCTTATATTATGCTTGCTGAGTCAACTAGAATGAAAACAAATAGTGAAAATTTGGAAAAACAAATTTGACACATTTGAATATGACTTATAAAGAAGTATACAAAAGAAAACCTTTCAAAGCAATTCAATTTGAGGACTACACATATAGGGGATTACTTAATTTAACTTGTAAGGCAAACAAACTAAATATGATACATCAAATGATGTTATAATTGTGAAAAAATAACAAATGCCTTATTATATTATCTAGGGCATAAACACACTGTCGACATCATAAGCCACAAGACCAAACTTTTTCAATCTGTTCATCAAGGTTTTTCTTGCCCTCCATCTAGTACTATTCAAATTAGGTTCATTTACGGGACTTTCTGTGTTCCAGAGTAATTTGCTGAGGCTCTCCACCTCAGCACAATTACCATATATGTTGTTGCCAGTCGGAGGACCTGCGTGCTCGAGGTTTAAGAGCTTACAGCAGGCTGTACAAGGTGGCTTTTCTGTATGGATGCTATCCACACTAAAAGCTCTGCATCTGACTTTTCTACATTTTACAGGTTCTCTTTCCATAACAGCAAGTGACACATAAGGGTGCCATGTGTGTAGACAAGATGAGGCAATCAGGAGTTTTCGTGCCACTAACCCAGTGCTGGACAAAGATGCCCCATAATAATAGCCACTCTCTCGATCTTGGTCTTCAATGTAGTTGGAGACGCATATTGTTGACGCGATCAATTTGTAATCACCATCCAAACCCAATTCTGTGATGAGATTGGACAGATGGTATTTGATATCCCCTTCATCTTTATTCAGGGTGACAACCTGCAAACATATGACAATCAAAATTAAAATACTCTCTTTAGTTGCTTTGACCAGTTCTAATGTGTAGTACATTAAAGTATAAGAAGTCACTGCTCTTGGTTGAAGTATTCCATATGGTATGGAACCAATTTTCAAACAGAGCTAAACAAATCCCTGTTGTAAAGAGCACATGAGAAATACGCATATTTATTTTACCTGTATTTTACCAAATCAGTTAAATGAGAACTCATTCTCATCTACAGCAATAATCTGGGGAATAGTTGAGAAAGATTGAATGAGCCAATGTCAGGAATTGGGGTAGTTCAGTGTTAGGCCATAGCAAAACAGAACACTACCGCAGAGTTCAAAGCTTAATACATTGCCGACTCCTGCCAGATCTCACAACGCCTGGATAGGTATTTAACATATCAGCTAACCACGTCATATAGTAAATGAATCTGATGCCCCACTGCACAATCGATAAGGTGACACAACCATTGGTTGATGCGATGTCTGCAATATAGAGCACAACCTACTACTTCCACACCCCATCCCTAGGGTTTTTTATTTATTTATTTATTTTTAAGTCATTTAGCAGACACTCTTATCCAGAGCAACTTACAGTTAGTGAGTGTATAGATATTTTTTTTTATTTTTCATACCCCCCGTGGGAAACAAACCCACAACCCTGGCGTTGCAAACGCCATGCTCTACCCACTGAGCTACATCCCTGCCGGCCATTCCCTCCCCTACCCTCGACGACGCTGGGCCAATTGTGCACCGCCCCATGGGTCTCCCGGTCGCAGCCGGCTACGACAGAGCCTGGATTCGAACCAGGATCTCTAGTGGCACAGCTAGCACTGCGATGCAGTGCCTTAGACCACTGCGCCACTCGGGAGGTGGCAGCAGCAACTGGTTCAGGTTCTGGGTTCTGCTATTGAGGCCTGATAAGCAAGTGATTGCTCTCAGTTGCGAGCCTTGTCACATTTTATGTGTGTAAATACTTCTGTTTGAGCATGCCTTTGTGTTTCCTTTTTGTATATATCATTATCACCACCACTTTGGACTCTAAACTGCTTGGGCTGGCTGACAAAGAGAGTCAAGACCGAGCTATCCGTGGACCCAGTAAGTTTGCTGTCTCCTAGACACATCCATCCAACACCTAGGGCCTCATTTATCAAAAGTGTATATGCACAAAAAACACTGTAAACCTTGCGTGCGCCAGTTTTCCAGCAAAGGTTCGTATCTCCACTCAAATCTCAGACCATGAGTATGCACAACTTCTAGTGGTTGATGAACTGTATTGCAAGCAAATATTGTTCTTTTGGGGGAAATTGAGGCGTTTGATGCACAGGAATTACAATAATGGTAGGCTAATAAAAACATTATAACATAGGCCTAATGATAAAAAAGATGCATTTGCCATTGGTAAGGAGATCATATAGCAGCATGTCACCTAATATCTTGATTTTACATTTATTATATAGGCCTAGATCATAATCATATTGCATGTCTCTCCTTTTCTGACATGACTGGTTTATTAACGCTACACAACAAATTTTAGGCTACGATTGATCAATTGCTCATTCAATAGCCATGCTCGAAAGTAAATAGACCGGTAGCCTATTTTAAATATTTGACTGTATGAGTAGTTTACAGTATTGCTGTGCAATATGAACGTGACTTCATAGCTATTCAATCTCAGAGCCTATACCAAGGCAGGAGATAGAAACACAATCATGTATTGATAAACAAAATATTGAACAACAATTCATATTTTAAATAGAAGTGTGGGCTGTAGGCAGCATTTACTTTTAAATTGTTCAATAGACAATCAATCTTGAAGAATGCACGGCCAGTGTTTGGCACTTGCGGCATGCATTTTCTGTTTAAAGTCACTGCAAAAAATGAACGCATTCTGCCCACACCACTACAAAAATGTGATCAGCTTTGCCATTGCGCTTTCTACAGCATATGAGGCAGTTTTTGTTGACATAAAAGGTGAATGGAGGGTGTTTTCCCAGGCTGGGTTGTAACGCTCATTCACAAGCGCAGCAATATAGTATGGCTCTGATTTATCAATGAAGACATGCATATACTGTATGTTGTTCGTGACAGTTTGATGAATCCCAATAATTTGTTGCTCAAGCAAATCCTAGAATGTCCACGTAAACCCAGAATTTAATGAGAGATTTACGCACGGTTCATAAATGAGGCCCCTGGTTCGCATATGCATCAGGGTTGGGCTCAATGCAGAAATTAATTGAGAATGCCTCAAATTCCAATTTAATTCTTAAATTTGAATTGAATTTGAATTTAAGTAGTAAACAGGATACAGAATTGCAATTCAAATTTGAATGAAAGGAAATAGAATTGATTTCAGTGAAATTCAAATGCCTCTTCTATTCTATCTTAGGTGTAGTCTATATAAATATACATATTGTACATAAAACATACAACATATATTTATATACAGTGGGGAGAAGAAGTATTTGATACACTGCCGATTTTGCAGGTTTTCCTACTTACAAAGCATGTAGAGGTCTGTAATTTTTATCATAGGTACACTTCAACTGTGAGAGACGGAATCTAAAACAAAAATCCAGAAAATCACATTGTATGATTTTTCAGTAATTAATTTGTATTTTATTGCATGACATAAGTATTTGATCACCTACCAACCAGTAAGAATTCCGGCTCTCACAGACCTGTTAGTTTTTCTTTAAGAAGCCCTCCTGTTCTCCACTCATTACCTGTATTAACTGCACCTGTTTGAACTCGTTACCTGTATAAAAGACATCTGTCCACACACTCAATCAAACAGACTCCAACCTCTCCACAATGGCCAAGACCAGAGAGCTGTGTAAGGACATCAGGGATAAAATTGTAGACCTGCACAAGGCTGGGATGGGCTACAGGACAATAGGCAAGCAGCTTGGTGAGAAGGCAACAACTGTTGGCGCAATTATTAGAAAATGGAAGAAGTTCAAGATGACGGTCAATCACCCTCGGTCTGGAGCTCAATGCAAGATCTCACCTCGTGGGGCATCAATGATCATGAGGAAGGTGAGGGATCAGCCCAGAACTACACGGCAGGACCTAGTCAATGACCTGAAGAGAGCTGGGACCACAGTCTCAAAGAAAACCATTAGTTACACACTACGCCGTCATGGATTAAAATCCTGCAGTGCACGCAAGGTCCCCCTGCTCAAGCCAGCGCATGTCCAGGCCCGTCTGAAGTTTGCCAATGACCATCTGGATGATCCAGAGGAGGAATGGGAGAAGGTCATGTGGTCTGAAGAGACAAAAATATAGCTTTTTGGTCTAAACTCCACTCGCCGTGTTTGGAGGAAGAAGAAGGATGAGTACAACCCCAAGAACACCATCCCAACCGTGAAGCATGGAGGTGGAAACATCATTGTTTGGGGATGCTTTTCTGCAAAGGGGACAGGACGACTGCACCGTATTGAGGGGAGGATGGATGGGGCCATGTATCGCGAGATCTTGGCCAACAACCTCCTTCCCTCAGTAAGAGCATTGAAGATGGGTCGTGGCTGGGTCTTCCAGCATGACAACGACCCGAAACACACAGCCTGGGCAACTAAGGAGTGGCTCCGTCAGAAGCATCTCAAGGTCCTGGAGTGGCCTAGCCAGTCTCCAGACCTGAACCCAATAGAAAATCTTTGGAGGGAGCTGAAAGTCCGTATTGCCCAGCGACAGCCCCGAAACCTGAAGGATCTGGAGAAGGTCTGTATGGAGGAGTGGACCAAAATCCCTGCTGCAGTGTGTGCAAACCTGGTCAAGACCTACAGGAAACGTATGATCTCTGTAATTGTACCAAATATTAAGTTCTGCTTTTCTGATGTATCAAATACTTATGTCATGCAACAAAATGCAAATTAATTACTTAAAAATCATACAATGTGATTTTCTGGATTTTTGTTTTAGATTCCGTCTCTCACAGTTGAAGTGTACCTATGATAAAAATTACAGACCTCTACATGCTTTGTAAGTAGGAAAACCTGCAAAATCGGCAGGGATCAAATACTTGTTCTCCCCACTGTACATGCATATACAATATTGATGAAAATATAGATTTTCAGTACAAACTCTTAAAATGAATGATCATGGAAAACAAAACCTGTATGCGAATATACTAAGTTAATATATTTAATTAATTAAAATTGTGTTAAATACGGGGAAGATACCACATTTACCATAATGCATTAGTTTGACCCTCAAGTTGACCCGGAGGCCTTAAAAAGAACAAACAAATTAAATGTTTGGTGGAAATATGGCTATTCTAAGCACTAAGATTAAAAGAGTATATCAACATTGTTTCCAGAGAAAAGTGATATATTCTTTGGTATCTGGAAGTGTGACCTGTCAGATTCAATTAAACTCTCGGTAGCACTTTATTTGGATAGTCCATCTGTAGATCCTCTACAGACTATCAGTAACATTTCATCTAACTATCTACTAACCCTATCCCTAACCTTAACCCTTATCCTGACCCTAAACGTCTTACCTGAACCTTAACCTTAACCCTTACCCTAAACCAAACTCTAACCTTAGCAAGCAGTTGCTTATCAACAGATTGTTTGTTCATAGTATGACCATCTGTAGAGCATATACAGATGGACTATCCAAATAAACTCTCATGTTCTATGACTGAGTGGAATTTCCTTTGAATTGCACTGAATTAAATTCTGCTTCCTGTCATTCAAACTCAAATTCAAATTCTACATCTGGTGGGGTGTGGCTAATTTAATTAGAATTTCAACTCATGAGTTGAATGGGAGTCAGTTCCAAACTTCTGAATTGAGCCCAACCCTGATATGCTTACTTCTTATGTTAATGCACACATTCAGACAGACTGGATAGGTGGTTTCGTAACACAATTGGAAGCTGGGATGATTAGGTGGTCATGATGGTATAACTCGTTTAGGAATTTAACCAGAACACCAGGGTTAAAACGTATATTATTGTGATAGGTGTCAGGACATCTTTAGTGACAACAGAGTCGGGGACATTTGGGTCTCCATTACACCAGCAAAAAGAGTGCCCCCTACTGGCCCTCCAGCAGGGATCGACCAGGCCCAACCCTGCCTATCTTCAGAGACAAGCCAGCAATGAGATGCAGGGTGGTAGGTCTGCTGGAAGTGTAAGTCCCTTTATTTCGTTTTCAAGAACCTTTAGTTAAGAAACACTAACCATATCTAGTAGACAGGAGAAGGGTGTCCGGCGAGGCAGTTCCTTGCTGTAACTCTCCAGTGGTTTCGGAAACTTTTTCTTCACGTACTTCAGCAAATCCTCTCGCAAGATCATTTCCGGAGGGCACGTTGGTAGATGTATGTTACCTAGGAAAAAGATGCTATGAAGCATCTTGAAAACATGAAGTTAAAGCCAGCCTGTAAGATTTCCTGTAATTTAATTTAATTATGACCGTTAATTTGTATGAATATGACTAAATGCCTTAAAGCTCCAGTCTGGGATTGGTACATCCATTTTTGTGATTGTAGTTTTTTATTGCCATTGATTATTGAAATGTCTCATGAGATTAGTTTAACTGTTTTACTCCAGCAGAACCAAAAATATAAGCTGGTTTTGTATTGTTTGTAAACAATGTAATTGTTCACACCGAAAACGTCTAAAAACTACTTTTGGTTTTCTTGAACTAAACCTCGTTAGCGTAATGCTAGCAGGTACCTATAGACTTCCAGTCATTGTGCTATCACTAGTTAGCATTGACTCGCAAAACTACATTTAACTCTCTTCATACTGGACATAGAGACATACAATTGGTACCCACAAGTTAATCTGACTCTGGGGAAGAAGATAAAGGGTTGCCTGATTGCCAAAATCCCAAAGTATCCCATTAAGTGTACATTTTTGTTAACTGTCATTTCGTTTGTTATATTCCAACACTCTCTCCATCTTGTGCCAATACCAGTTATTCTTAGGTCTTGCTTCCAATAGTTTATATTATTTTCAAGGAGATTGTCAGTTAGATAGACTTTCTGCAAGGTTTTGTATATCTTACCTATCATATGAGTATCCTTTTCTGACTTCAATAGAATTCCCTCAACATTGCTCTGATGTCCAAAAGATTTCAGATCGAAATTTCTTGTATTTGAAAATGTCTTGATTGGTCAGTCCAAAATTTCTTTTTAATTCTGTCATGGAAATAATTGTATTTCCTGTTACCAAGTCATTTACAGTTTCTATGCCTTTAGTTTGTGGGCCAATTTATCAGTGAATTCTGAAAAGCTATCCAAGGATTGTTCCATAGGGGTGTTATTTTAGGGAGTGATATTGTTTCTTGTAGAATCCGTTATTTTTCCCCCATGTTGTTATAGTGTTCTTCAGTATGAAGTTTTTTATGTTCTTAGCATCCTTCAAAAACAAACTTGTGAAAATATTCTAGGGATGAGCATGTGCATATTCAATACAGTGGGGAAAAAAAGTATTTAGTCAGCCACCAATTGTGCAAGTTCTCCCACTTAAAAAGATGAGAGAGGCCTGTAATTTTCATCATAGGTACACGTCAACTATGACAGACAAAATGAGAAAAAAAATCCAGAAAATCACATTGTAGGATTTTTAATGAATTTATTTGCAAATTATGGTGGAAAATAAGTATTTGATCAATAACAAAAGTTTCTCAATACTTTGTTATATAACCCTTTGTTGGCAATGACACAGGTCAAACGTTTTCTGTAAGTCTTCACAAGGTTTTCACACTCTGTTGCTGGTATTTTGGCCCATTCCTCCATGCAGATCTCCTCTAGAGCAGTGATGTTTTGGGGCTGTCGCTGGGCAACACGGACTTTCAACTCCCTCCAAAGATTTTCTATGGGGTTGAGATCTGGAGACTGGCTAGGCCACTCCAGGACCTTGAAATGCTTCTTACGAAGCCACACCTTCGTTGCCCGGGCGGTGTGTTTGGGATCATTGTCATGCTGAAAGACCCAGCCACGTTTCATCTTCAATGCCCTTGCTGATGGAAGGAGGTTTTCACTCAAAATCTCACGATACATGGCCCCATTCATTCTTTCCTTTACACTGATCAGTCGTCCTGGTCCCTTTGCAGAAAAACAGCCCCAAAGCATGATGTTTCCACCCCCATGCTTCACAATAGGTATGGTGTTCTTTGGATGCAACTCTGCATTCTTTGTCCTCCAAATACGACGAGTTGAGTTTTTACCAAAAAGTTCTATTTTGGTTTCATCTGACCATATGACATTCTCCCAATCCTCTTCTGGATCATCCAAATGCACTCTAGCAAACTTCAGACGGGCCTGGACATGTACTGGCTTAAGCAGGGGGACACGTCTTGCACTGCAGGATTTGAGTCCCTGGCGGCGTAGTGTGTTACTGATGGTAGGCTTTGTTACTTTGGTCCCAGCTCTCTGCAGGTCATTCACTAGGTCCCCCTGTGTGGTTCTGGGATTTTTGCTCACAGTTCTTGTGATCATTTTGACCCCACGGGGTGAGATCTTGTGCGGTGCCCCAGATCGAGGGAGATTATCAGTGGTCTTGTATGTCTTCCATTTCCTAATAATTGCTCCCACTGTTGATTTCTTCAAACCAAGCTGCTTACCTATTGCAGATTCAGTCTTCCCAGCCTGGTGCAGGTCTACAATTTTGTTTCTGGTGTCTTTTGACAGCTCTTTGGTCTTGGCCATAGTGGAGTTTGGAGTGTGACTGTTTGAGGTTGTGGACAGGAGTCTTTTATACTGATAACAAGTTCAAACAGGTGCCATTAATACAGGTAACGAGTGGAGGACAGAGGAGCCTCTTAAAGAAGAAGTTACAGGTCTGTGAGAGCCAGAAATCTTGCTTGTTTGTAGGTGACCAAATACTTATTTCCCACCATAATTTGCAAATAAATTCATTAAAAATCCTACAATGTGATTTTCTGGATTTTTTTTCCTCAATTTGTCTGTCATAGTTGACGTGTACCTATGATGAAAATTACAGGCCTCTCTCATCTTTTTTAAGTGGGAGAACTTGCACAATTGGTGGCTGACTAAATACTTTTTTCCCCCACTGTATGTACCCACTGTTCCTCTTTAGTGCATTTAACAATATGTCGCAAGTTTTAAAAAAAAGGGTGGTGAGTTGATACAATTCCAAGTCTGGAAGGTTAAAACCACCCTCAGACTTAGGGACATGTTAAACTTGACTATTTATTCTATTAGTTTTATTTGCCAATATAAAGTTGGTTATGGTCGAGTATCATTTTTAAAAGAATGTCTTCGGTGGGGTAATCGGTATTACCGAAAATAAATATAAAAACTTTGGGAGCCATACCATTTTAAAGAGGCTTATTCTACTGTACCTGTAAGATTTATGGGAAGATTGACGCCATTTAATTATATCTGATTTCATGTTGTTGTGTAATGGGATAAAGTTATCTTTATATGTTCGTTTTTTGTTGTCACTTATTAAGCATCCTACGTATTAAATATTTGTTGTGGTCCACTTAAAGGATTACTGTAGATCATGAGTTATTCTTTTTCCTATTGCCATTATTTCAGTTTTTTCTGAAAATATTTTTAACAAGGGGGGCATTGAGTTTTCAATATTAGTCAGGTATATCAAGAGATTGTTGGCAAATAAGTTTAGTTTATATTCATGTTTACAAATAATGATACATATGGAATCATGTTGTAACCAAAAAAGTGTTAAACAAATCAAAATATATTTTATATTTGAGATTCTTCAAAGTAGCCACCCTTTGCCTTGATGACAGCTTTGCACACTCTTGGTATTCTCTCAATCAGCTTCATGAGGTAGTCACCTGGAATGCATTTCAATTAACAAGTGTGGCTCGCTAAAAGTTAATTTGTGGAATTTCTTTCCTTCTTAATGCGTTTGAGCAAATCAGTTGTGTTATGACAAGGTAGGGGTGGTATGCAGAAGATAGCCCTATTTGGTAAAAGACCAAGTCCATATTATAGCAAGAACATCTCAAATAAGCAAAGAGAAATGACAGTCCATCATTACTTTAAGACATGAAAGTCAGTAAATCTGGAAAATGTAAAGAACTTTGAATGTTTCTTCAAGTGCAGTCGCAAAAACTATCAAGCGCTATGATGAAACTGGCTCTCATGAGGACCACCACAGGAAAGGAAGACCCAGAGTTACCTCTGCTGCAGAGGATAAGTTCATTTGAGTTACCAGCCTCAGAAATTGCAGCCCAAATAAATGCTTCACAGAGTTCAAGTAACAGACCCATCTCAACATCAACTGTTCAGAGGAGACTGCGTGAATCAGGCCTTCATGGTAAAATTGCTGCAAAGAAACCACTACTAAAGGACACCAATAAGAAGCAGAGACTTGCTTGGGCAGAGAAACATGAGAAATCTGTCCTTTGTTCTGATTAGTCCAAATTTGAGATTTTTGGTTCCAACTGCCTTGTCTTTGTGAGACGCAGAGTAGGTGAACGGATTATCAACGCATGAGTGGTTCCCACCGTGAAGCATGGAGGAGGAGGTGTGATGGTGTGGGGTTGCTTTGCTGGTGTCACTGTCAGTGATTTATTTAGAATTCAAGGCACACTTAACCAGCACGGCTACCACAGCATTCTGCAGCGATAAGCCATCCCATCTGGTTTGCGCTTAGTGGGACTATCATTTGTTTTCCAACAGGACAATGACCCAACACACCTCCAGGCTGTGTAAGGGCTAATCGACCAAGAAGGAGAGTGATGGAGTGCTGCATCAGATGACCTGGCCTCCACAATCACCCGACCTCAACCCAATTAAGATGGTTTGGGATGAGTTGGACCACAGAGTGAAGGAAAAGCAGCCAACAAGTGCTCAGCATATGTGGGAACTCCTTCAAGACTGTTGGAAAAGCATTCCAGGTGAAGCTGGTTGAGAGAATGCCAAGAGTGTGCAATGCTGTCATCAAGGCAAAGGGTGGCTACTTTGAAGAATCTCAAATATAAAATATATTTTGATTTGTTTAACACTTTTTTGGTTACAACATTATTCCATATGTTTTATTTCATAGTTTTGATGTCTTCACTATTATTCTACAATGTAGAAAATAGTAAAAATAAAGAAAAACCCTTGAATGAGTTGATTTACAAACTTTTGACTGGTACGGTATTATTTTTATGAAATGTATTATTTCAGCTGGAAATTCAAGATGGACAAAGCCTTTTCAGCATCAACAGCAATTGTTGATAAATCTACATCTTGTTTTTAGCACATTATATTATACTGAAACATGTTCTTGTATTTGTTTGTAAGTGTCTAATATGTATCAAGTCTGGTAAGACTTTTGCCATTCTGTTGCTTATGAGTTTTGTTATTATTTTATTGTCGCAATTTATTAAGTGTGTGGGTCTAATCTGCAGGGGACTCTCCAGATTTTCCTGGTTTTAATATAACTGAAATAACTGTTTGATACATAGAACTCAGAAGCACTGAATTGAGTGGCTTGTGTTGTCATATGAGTAAATAGGGGTGCTACTTTGTCCCAGAATGTCAAATAAAATTATATGGGAAAGCCGTCCATACCTGGTGCTTTTCTCCTCATGAATGTTTTAACAGTATCTAATATTTATTTTTGGTTGACTTAGATTTTTTGTTATTCTTTTTTGTCTGCTGATAGTTGTTTCAGGGTTAGAGGCTAAGAAGGCTGTAGGATTAGTCCCAACAATTATTTAATTCTGATTTATATAGATTTTCATAGAAGCTTAGAAATGTTTTATTAATAGTGTTGTTGTTACTAATTAAAGCATTTGTATCCTTATCTTTTAAATGTACAACTGGTTTGGCGTGTATTCATTTTGTGAGGGCTGCAAGGAGTTTACCAGGTTTATTTGTCTTTAAATAGTTTGCTTTATTTGAGTTTAACCTTTAGCTGTTGGCTCTCTTCAAAAGTAAAAGACCTGATTAGTGCTTTTAAAGGCAATGCCTAAATTACCTACAAATGTCAATCGTGCTATATCACGGTTCGGATTGAATCCCGGCCTAAGTCTGCGATTCGATAAACAACTAAATGGCTGCTACATCAATTATTTTTGTGTACATTTACTGTGCATTACATTTTAGTAATTTAGCAGATGCTCTTTTCCAGAGCGACAGTTCATCTTAAGGTAGGTTTTTGTATTTTACATTTGATTTTTTTTTACCTTTTTTTAACTAGGCAAGTCAAATTATTATTTACAATGACGGCCTACCCGTTATAGGTAAGAGAGACAATCACACAGCACAGTCATACTAAGCCATTTTTTCCCTCACTTGCGAATTTAAGGAAAGTTGCCGGGTGCACAGTGCTGTTCAGTTGCTGGAATTATTTTGGATGACCGTGCGAAGGTAACCTAATTTTGGAAGTGATTTGTTCGACAATCAGATATGGCACATTAAACATCTTTACTATAAATCCATGAAAAAAATGTGGGGACAGGGGACAGAATGCGGTCAGACCATCATATAATTGGCATATAAATTACTCTTACTGAATTTCCAAGTTGGCGAGGATATTGGAAATGTAATCAAAGCCTTTTGGAATTTATAACTGAATTTTTCCGACATAACATAGGTACAGCAAATCCCCTTATTGTATGGGACACTTTTAAATGTGTCTTTAGAGGCCATGCAATTCAGTAGTCATCTCGAAAACAAAAGCAATTTAGGTCAAAAGAGTCCATACTAACAAAGGAAATAGAAGGTCTAACAGAACAGATAGATAGCAATAAAAACTGTAACATAGAGTCTCAGAATAAATTAGAGGAAAAATGAAATGGAGAAACTTATTCAAAAAATATCAAATGTAATATATTTAAAAAATAAAGCAAACTGAATGGAATATGGGGAAAATGCACTAAATTATTTTTTAATCTTCAACATAGAAATGCTACCAAAAATAATTTACTGAAACTGGTTACAAATGACGGAGTCACCCATGATTCACCAAATTATATTTTGAAGGAGGAAGCAAAGTACTTTAAGCATGTGTTTTCGTTTCAGTCGCCTCCATCTCCTCTAACTGAAGCTAATTGTAGGGATTTTTTTCTATTGATAATGTAAAATTAACAGCCATTCAGAAAGACTAATGTGAAGGTGAAATTACAGAGGTGGAACTTATGGATGCAATTAAAGACTAAGTCCGGGAAAACTCCAGGGTTGGATGGCATACCAGTCGAGGTATACCAAACCTTTTTTTATATACTCAGAGGACCATTATTAAATGGTAGATTATCAGACACTCAAGAAGAAGGTCTAATTTCATTATTACTGAAACAGGATACAAGTGGGAAATATAAAGATCCAGTCCATTTAAAAAATTGGAGGCCCCTTACACTTCAGTGTTGTGATGCAAAAATTCTAGAAAAATGTAAAGCGCATAGAATTAAAAGGTATTGTCGGACATTATTCATTCTAATCAGACAGGTTTTTTACATGGACGATACCTTGGAGATAATATAAGGCAAGTACTGGAACCAATAGAACACTATGAAAAATCTGGGAAACCAGGCCTGCTATTCATCGCAGGCATTTGATAAAGTACAACTGGAGTTTATATATAAATGCCTGGAGCATTTCAATTTTGGAGAATCTCTTATAAAATGTGTTAAAATCATGTATAGTAACCCTAGGTGTAAAATAGTAAATAATGGCTATTTCTCCGAAAGTTTTAAACTGTCAAGAGGAGTTAAACAAGGTTGTCCACTATCGGCATATCTATTTATTATGGCCATCCAAATATTAGCTATTAAAATCAGATCCAACAATAATATCAAGGAATTAGAAATCCAGGGTTTAAAAACAAAGGTGTCATTGTATGCTGATGATTCATGTTTTCTTTTAAATCCACAACTTGAATCCCTCCACAGCCTCATAGAGGATCTAGATTCATTTTCTCTCTTATAATCTTTGTAAATTATATCATAGGTAGGACTGGTGGAGTCCTACAACAAAATTACAACCAAATAATTGCAGCATTACCACAAAAATTGAAGAGGAAAGTGGAAGGGGGAAAAGGTAAGGAACTTGTCTGTAGGACCTGCATTAAATACCATAATTGGTTAAAGAAAATTGTGATAAATAAAAAAGTATACCAGTTTCATTTAAGGACCAAAGGATTGACAGCCATCCCATATAGATTCCAAAATAGTTGGGAAGATTGTTTTGACTTACTGATTCCATGGCATAGTGTTTATGAACTGACACGCAAAACAACACCAGATACAAAACTTAGAATTTTTCCATTTGTATTATTATACAGAATTCTTGCTACCAATAGAATGTTATTCATATGGGGGATACAATCTTCCCAGCTCTGCAGATTTTGCTGCGAAGAGACAGAATCATTAGATCATTTGTTTTGGTTCTGTCCATTTGTAGCTGGTTTTTGGTCACAGGTCCAGGAATGGCTGAAGGATTGCAATATTTACCTGGAGCTAACCCTGCAGATAGCACTACTGGGTGATCTGAAAAGTCATAGTCAATCGATCAATAATATAATAATACTTTTAGCAAAATGTTTATTTTCAATTTACAATCTGTAGAAACAATGAGAATAGAAGGGTTCAGAACTTTTGTGAAACATCACAGTACAGTTGAAAAATATATGGCAAATAGAAATCCAAATTGGATGGTGTTAAGAGATAGATGGGAGGTGTTGAATGGAGCTGAAGGATGGGACTAATAACATCAAACATCAACTAATTACAACAAGATAACTAATGTAAAGCATACTGTGTCCATAATAAGTATATTGGTTATAGGTTGAGAGCGTTTGTGAAAGAGCACAGTTAGAAAGATATGGCATATAGAAGCAAACCGGGTGGACATCATAAAAATGATCGGAGAGGTTGAGGGTAGAGGAAGTTCAGGAGTAAAAACAAACAAAATAGAATTCTTGTAAAATTGACTGTGTCCATAAAATGTATATAGTATGTATAAGCTGGAAGTAGAGGCCTAAGCGTTACTCCAATTAGGGGAGGGGTGGTGGTGTTGGAAAATAATAAAGGGAGAAAAAAAAATATTTAAAGGAGGGAAAAAAGTATTTGATCCCCTGCTGATTTTGTACGTTTGCCCACTGACAAAGAAATTATCAGTCTATAATTTTAATGGTAGGTTTATTTGAACAGTGAGAGACAGAATAACAACAAAAAAATCCATAAAAAACGCATCAAACATGTTATAAATGGATTTGCATTTTAATGAGGGAAATAAGTATTTGATCCCTCTGCAAAACATGACTTAGTACTTGGTGGCAAAACTCTTGTTGGCAATCACAGAGGTCAGATGTTTCTTGTAGTTGGCCACCAGGTTTGCACACATCTCAGGAGGGATTTTGTCCCACTCCTCTTTGCAGATCTTCTCCAAGTCATTAAGGTTTCGAGCCTGACGTTTGGCAACTCGAACCTTCAGCTCCCTCCACATATTTTCTATGGGACTAAGGTCTGGAGACTGGCTAGGCCACTCCAGGACCTTAATGTGCTTCTTCTTGAGCCTCTCCTTTGTTGCCTTGGCCGTGTGTTTTGGATCATTGTCATGCTGGAATACCCACCCACAACCCATTTTCAATGCCCTGGCTGAGGGAAGGAGGTTCTCACCCAAGATTTGACGGTACATGGCCCCGTCCATCATCCCTTTGATGCGGTGAAGTTGTCCTGTCCCCTTAGCAGAAAAACACCCCCAAAGCATAATGTTTCCACCTCCATGTTTGACAGTGGGGATGGTGTTCTTGGGGTCATAGGCAGCATTCCTCATCCTCCAAACACGGCGAGTTGAGTTGATGCCAAAGAGCTCGATTTTGGTCTCATCTGACCACAACACTTTCACCCAGTTCACCTCTGAATCATTCAGATGTTCATTGGCAAACTTCAGACGGGCCTGTATATGTGCTTTCTTGAGCAGGGTGACCTTGCGGGCGCTGCAAGATTTCAGTCCTTCACGGCGTAGTGTGTTACCAATTGTTTTCTTGGTGACTATGGTCCCAGCTGCCTTGAGATCATTGACAAGATCCTCCCGTGTAGTTCTGGGCTGATTCCTCACCATTCTCATGATCATTGCAACTCCACGAGGTGAGATCTTGGATGAAGCTCCAGGCCGAGGGAGATTGACAGTTCTTTTGTGTTTCTTCCATTTACGAATAATCGCACCAACTGTTGTCACCTTCTCACCAAGCTCCTTGGCGATGGTCTTGTAGCCCATTCCAGCCTTGTGTAGGTCTACAATCTTGTCCCTGAGATCCTTGGAGAGCTCTTTGGTCTTGGCCATGGTGGAGAGTTTGGAATCTGATTGATTGATTGCTTCTGTGGACAGGTGTCTTTTATACAGGTAACAAGCTGAGATTAGGAGCATTCCCTTTAAGAGTGTGCTCCTAATCTCAGCTCGTTACCTGTATCAAAGACACCTGGGAGCCAGAAATCTTTCTGATTGAGAGGGGGTCAAATACTTATTTCCCTCATTAAAATGCAAATCAATTTATAACATTTTTGACATGCGTTTTTCTGGATTTTTTTGTTGTTATTCTGTCTCTCACTGTTCAAATAAACCTACCATTAAAATTATAGACTGATCATTTCTTTGTCAGTGGGCAAACGTACAAAATCAGCAGGGGATCAAATACTTTTGTCCCTCACTGTATATGTATTTATCAGTATGTATGTGTATGTGTATGTATGTATATGTGTGTGTGTGTGTGTATATATACACATATATTTATATATATATATATATTTGCGAAATAGAAACATATGGGGGATTGGATGTGATGCAGACAATTACAGTGATGGAAGTTACAATCTATCTGCAATATTAAAACTGATCTAACCCCTTTTTTTTTAAGACAAAAAAAGACAACCATCTCTACAGCACTCCACCAATCAGGCCTTTATGGTAGAGTGGCCAGACAGCCCGCTTGGAGTTTGCCAAAAGGCACCTAAAGGACTCTCAGACCATGAGAAACAAGATTATCTGGTCTGATGAAACCGATTAAAGCGTCACGTCTGGAGGAAACCTGGCACCATCCCAAGGGTGAAGCATGGTGGCAGCATCATGCTGTGGGGATGTTTTTCAATGGCAGGTAATGGGAGACTAGTCAGGATCGAGGGAAAGATTAACGGAGTGAAGTACAGAGAGATCCTTGATGAAAACCTGCTCCAGAGCGCTCAGGACCTCAGACTGGGGGCAAAGGTTCATCTTCCAACAGGACAACGACCCTAAGCACACAGCCAAGACAATGCAGGAGTGGCTTCGGGAGAAGTCCCTAAATGTCGCAGAGTGGCCAAGTCAGAGCCCGGACTTGAACCCGATCAAACATCTCTGGAGATACCTAAAAATAGATGTGCAGCGACGCTCCCCATCCAACCTGACAGAGCTTGAGAGGATCTGCAGAGAAGAATGGGAGAAACTCCCCAAATACAGGTCTTACCCAAGGTCATACCCAAGAAGACTCAAGGCTGTAATCGTTGCCAAAGGTGCTTCAACAAAGTACTGAGTAAAGGGTCAGAAAACATATGTAAATGTAATATTTCAGTTTTTTTATTTTTTATACATTTGCAAAACAAATCCTGCCAAATTAAAGATAATCAGGAACACAACGTATAATGAGAGGCGTGATGATTCACAAGATCACAGTGTTTAAAACAGTTCACACAATGACTCAGTAAGACAGACAGGATAGACCTGATCCCCATACAGTATACCTTATGGTACATTAGACATAGCAACAGGATGTTTTTACGTGACACCGATGTCTTGTGCTTATTATCTGAATTGGGAAAGAATATAGAATTAGATAAGAAACCTCTATAAAATGTATAGACTTTATTTATCACCTTTCATAGAAAACATAGTAGCCAAAAGTGCTTCTGAAATGAGCACTTACTGAACAATGTAAAATGACACGCAAGATACAGAATAATACATAGAAATATTACAGTGTGCATCTTTCACCTACATCACTTTAATTAGCCAGTAGTGCTGACTGTTGGATTGATGGCTACCATTTCTTACATGATGCAACAAAATGGCGTAGATTAAATCTTCACTTTGATCCTTTTTGTAGGCAGAGACCCAGACCAGACTAACAATTTAAAAAATGTTTTTTTATTCTTATATTATGCTTGCTGAGTCAACTAGAATGAAAACAAATAGTGAAAATTTGGAAAAACAAATTTGACACATTTGAATATGACTTATAAAGAAGTATACAAAAGAAAACCTTTCAAAGCAATTCAATTTGAGGACTACACATATAGGGGATTACTTAATTTAACTTGTAAGGCAAACAAACTAAATATGATACATCAAATGATGTTATAATTGTGAAAAAATAACAAATGCCTTATTATATTATCTAGGGCATAAACACACTGTCGACATCATAAGCCACAAGACCAAACTTTTTCAATCTGTTCATCAAGGTTTTTCTTGCCCTCCATCTAGTACTATTCAAATTAGGTTCATTTACGGGACTTTCTGTGTTCCAGAGTAATTTGCTGAGGCTCTCCACCTCAGCACAATTACCATATATGTTGTTGCCAGTCGGAGGACCTGCGTGCTCGAGGTTTAAGAGCTTACAGCAGGCTGTACAAGGTGGCTTTTCTGTATGGATGCTATCCACACTAAAAGCTCTGCATCTGACTTTTCTACATTTTACAGGTTCTCTTTCCATAACAGCAAGTGACACATAAGGGTGCCATGTGTGTAGACAAGATGAGGCAATCAGGAGTTTTCGTGCCACTAACCCAGTGCTGGACAAAGATGCCCCATAATAATAGCCACTCTCTCGATCTTGGTCTTCAATGTAGTTGGAGACGCATATTGTTGACGCGATCAATTTGTAATCACCATCCAAACCCAATTCTGTGATGAGATTGGACAGATGGTATTTGATATCCCCTTCATCTTTATTCAGGGTGACAACCTGCAAACATATGACAATCAAAATTAAAATACTCTCTTTAGTTGCTTTGACCAGTTCTAATGTGTAGTACATTAAAGTATAAGAAGTCACTGCTCTTGGTTGAAGTATTCCATATGGTATGGAACCAATTTTCAAACAGAGCTAAACAAATCCCCTGTTGTAAAGAGCACATGAGAAATACGCATATTTATTTTACCTGTATTTTACCAAATCAGTTAAATGAGAACTCATTCTCATCTACAGCAATAATCTGGGGAATAGTTGAGAAAGATTGAATGAGCCAATGTCAGGAATTGGGGTAGTTCAGTGTTAGGCCATAGCAAAACAGAACACTACCGCAGAGTTCAAAGCTTAATACATTGCCGACTCCTGCCAGATCTCACAACGCCTGGATAGGTATTTAACATATCAGCTAACCACGTCATATAGTAAATGAATCTGATGCCCCACTGCACAATCGATAAGGTGACACAACCATTGGTTGATGCGATGTCTGCAATATAGAGCACAACCTACTACTTCCACACCCCATCCCTAGGGTTTTTTTATTTATTTATTTATTTTTTAAGTCATTTAGCAGACACTCTTATCCAGAGCAACTTACAGTTAGTGAGTGTATAGATATTTATTTTTATTTTTCATACCCCCGTGGGAAACAAACCCACAACCCTGGCGTTGCAAACGCCATGCTCTACCCACTGAGCTACATCCCTGCCGGCCATTCCCTCCCCTACCCTCGACGACGCTGGGCCAATTGTGCACCGCCCCATGGGTCTCCCGGTCGCAGCCGGCTACGACAGAGCCTGGATTCGAACCAGGATCTCTAGTGGCACAGCTAGCACTGCGATGCAGTGCCTTAGACCACTGCGCCACTCGGGAGGTGGAGCAGCAACTGGTTCAGGTTCTGGGTTCTGCTATTGAGGCCTGATAAGCAAGTGATTGCTCTCAGTTGCGAGCCTTGTCACATTTTATGTGTGTAAATACTTCTGTTTGAGCATGCCTTTGTGTTTCCTTTTTGTATATATCATTATCACCACCACTTTGGACTCTAAACTGCTTGGGCTGGCTGACAAAGAGAGTCAAGACCGAGCTATCCGTGGACCCAGTAAGTTTGCTGTCTCCTAGACACATCCATCCAACACCTAGGGCCTCATTTATCAAAAGTGTATATGCACAAAAAACACTGTAAACCTTGCGTGCGCCAGTTTTCCAGCAAAGGTTCGTATCTCCACTCAAATCTCAGACCATGAGTATGCACAACTTCTAGTGGTTGATGAACTGTATTGCAAGCAAATATTGTTCTTTTGGGGGAAATTGAGGTGTTTGATGCACAGGAATTACAATAATGGTAGGCTAATAAAAACATTATAACATAGGCCTAATGATAAAAAAAGATGCATTTGCCATTGGTAAGGAGATCATATAGCAGCATGTCACCTAATATCTTGATTTTACATTTATTATATAGGCCTAGATCATAATCATATTGCATGTCTCTCCTTTTCTGACATGACTGGTTTATTAACGCTACACAACAAATTTTAGGCTACGATTGATCAATTGCTCATTCAATAGCCATGCTCGAAAGTAAATAGACCGGTAGCCTATTTTAAATATTTGACTGTATGAGTAGTTTACAGTATTGCTGTGCAATATGAACGTGACTTCATAGCTATTCAATCTCAGAGCCTATACCAAGGCAGGAGATAGAAACACAATCATGTATTGATAAACAAAATATTGAACAACAATTCATATTTTAAATAGAAGTGTGGGCTGTAGGCAGCATTTACTTTTAAATTGTTCAATAGACAATCAATCTTGAAGAATGCACGGCCAGTGTTTGGCACTTGCGGCATGCATTTTCTGTTTAAAGTCACTGCAAAAAATTAACGCATTCTGCCCACACCACTACAAAAATGTGATCAGCTTTGCCATTGCGCTTTCTACAGCATATGAGGCAGTTTTTGTTGACATAAAAGGTGAATGGAGGGTGTTTTCCCAGGCTGGGTTGTAACGCTCATTCACAAGCGCAGCAATATAGTATGGCTCTGATTTATCAATGAAGACATGCATATACTGTATGTTGTTCGTGACAGTTTGATGAATCCCAATAATTTGTTGCTCAAGCAAATCCTAGAATGTCCACGTAAACCCAGAATTTAATGAGAGATTTACGCACGGTTCATAAATGAGGCCCCTGGTTCGCATATGCATCAGGGTTGGGCTCAATGCAGAAATTAATTGAGAATGCCTCAAATTCCAATTGAATTCTTAAATTTGAATTGAATTTGAATTTAAGTAGTAAACAGGATACAGAATTGCAATTCAAATTTGAATGAAAGGAAATAGAATTGATTTCAGTGAAATTCAAATGCCTCTTCTATTCTATCTTAGGTGTAGTCTATATAAATATACATATTGTACATAAAACATACAACATATATTTATATACAGTGGGGAGAAGAAGTATTTGATACACTGCCGATTTTGCAGGTTTTCCTACTTACAAAGCATGTAGAGGTCTGTAATTTTTATCATAGGTACACTTCAACTGTGAGAGACGGAATCTAAAACAAAAATCCAGAAAATCACATTGTATGATTTTTCAGTAATTAATTTGTATTTTATTGCATGACATAAGTATTTGATCACCTACCAACCAGTAAGAATTCCGGCTCTCACAGACCTGTTAGTTTTTTCTTTAAGAAGCCCTCCTGTTCTCCACTCATTACCTGTATTAACTGCACCTGTTTGAACTCGTTACCTGTATAAAAGACATCTGTCCACACACTCAATCAAACAGACTCCAACCTCTCCACAATGGCCAAGACCAGAGAGCTGTGTAAGGACATCAGGGATAAAATTGTAGACCTGCACAAGGCTGGGATGGGCTACAGGACAATAGGCAAGCAGCTTGGTGAGAAGGCAACAACTGTTGGCGCAATTATAAGAAAATGGAAGAAGTTCAAGATGACGGTCAATCACCCTCGGTCTGGAGCTCAATGCAAGATCTCACCTCGTGGGGCATCAATGATCATGAGGAAGGTGAGGGATCAGCCCAGAACTACACGGCAGGACCTAGTCAATGACCTGAAGAGAGCTGGGACCACAGTCTCAAAGAAAACCATTAGTTACACACTACGCCGTCATGGATTAAAATCCTGCAGTGCACGCAAGGTCCCCCCCTGCTCAAGCCAGCGCATGTCCAGGCCCGTCTGAAGTTTGCCAATGACCATCTGGATGATCCAGAGGAGGAATGGGAGAAGGTCATGTGGTCTGATGAGACAAAAATATAGCTTTTTGGTCTAAACTCCACTCGCCGTGTTTGGAGGAAGAAGAAGGATGAGTACAACCCCAAGAACACCATCCCAACCGTGAAGCATGGAGGTGGAAACATCATTGTTTGGGGATGCTTTTCTGCAAAGGGGACAGGACGACTGCACCGTATTGAGGGGAGGATGGATGGGGCCATGTATCGCGAGATCTTGGCCAACAACCTCCTTCCCTCAGTAAGAGCATTGAAGATGGGTCGTGGCTGGGTCTTCCAGCATGACAACGACCCGAAACACACAGCCTGGGCAACTAAGGAGTGGCTCCGTCAGAAGCATCTCAAGGTCCTGGAGTGGCCTAGCCAGTCTCCAGACCTGAACCCAATAGAAAATCTTTGGAGGGAGCTGAAAGTCCGTATTGCCCAGCGACAGCCCCGAAACCTGAAGGATCTGGAGAAGGTCTGTATGGAGGAGTGGACCAAAATCCCTGCTGCAGTGTGTGCAACCCTGGTCAAGACCTACAGGAAACGTATGATCTCTGTAATTGTACCAAATATTAAGTTCTGCTTTTCTGATGTATCAAATACTTATGTCATGCAACAAAATGCAAATTAATTACTTAAAAATCATACAATGTGATTTTCTGGATTTTTGTTTTAGATTCCGTCTCTCACAGTTGAAGTGTACCTATGATAAAAATTACAGACCTCTACATGCTTTGTAAGTAGGAAAACCTGCAAAATCGGCAGGGGATCAAATACTTGTTCTCCCCACTGTACATGCATATACAATATTGATGAAAATATAGATTTTCAGTACAAACTCTTAAAATGAATGATCATGGAAAACAAAACCTGTATGCGAATATACTAAGTTAATATATTTAATTAATTAAAATTGTGTTAAATACGGGGAAGATACCACATTTACCATAATGCATTAGTTTGACCCTCAAGTTGACCCGGAGGCCTTAAAAAAGAACAAACAAATTAAATGTTTGGTGGAAATATGGCTATTCTAAGCACTAAGATTAAAAGAGTATATCAACATTGTTTCCAGAGAAAAGTGATATATTCTTTGGTATCTGGAAGTGTGACCTGTCAGATTCAATTAAACTCTCGGTAGCACTTTATTTGGATAGTCCATCTGTAGATCCTCTACAGACTATCAGTAACATTTCATCTAACTATCTACTAACCCTATCCCTAACCTTAACCCTTATCCTGACCCTAAACGTCTTACCTGAACCTTAACCTTAACCCCTTACCCTAAACCAAACTCTAACCTTAGCAAGCAGTTGCTTATCAACAGATTGTTTGTTCATAGTATGACCATCTGTAGAGCATATACAGATGGACTATCCAAATAAACTCTCATGTTCTATGACTGAGTGGAATTTCCTTTGAATTGCACTGAATTAAATTCTGCTTCCTGTCATTCAAACTCAAATTCAAATTCTACATCTGGTGGGGTGTGGCTAATTTAATTAGAATTTCAACTCATGAGTTGAATGGGAGTCAGTTCCAAACTTCTGAATTGAGCCCAACCCTGATATGCTTACTTCTTATGTTAATGCACACATTCAGACAGACTGGATAGGTGGTTTCGTAACACAATTGGAAGCTGGGATGATTAGGTGGTCATGATGGTATAACTCGTTTAGGAATTTAACCAGAACACCAGGGTTAAAACGTATATTATTGTGATAGGTGTCAGGACATCTTTAGTGACAACAGAGTCGGGGACATTTGGGTCTCCATTACACCAGCAAAAAGAGTGCCCCCTACTGGCCCTCCAGCAGGGATCGACCAGGCCCAACCCTGCCTATCTTCAGAGACAAGCCAGCAATGAGATGCAGGGTGGTAGGTCTGCTGGAAGTGTAAGTCCCTTTATTTCGTTTTCAAGAACCTTTAGTTAAGAAACACTAACCATATCTAGTAGACAGGAGAAGGGTGTCCGGCGAGGCAGTTCCTTGCTGTAACTCTCCAGTGGTTTCGGAAACTTTTTCTTCACGTACTTCAGCAAATCCTCTCGCAAGATCATTTCCGGAGGGCACGTTGGTAGATGTATGTTACCTAGGAAAAAGATGCTATGAAGCATCTTGAAAACATGAAGTTAAAGCCAGCCTGTAAGATTTCCTGTAATTTAATTAATTAATTAATTAATTATGACCGTTAATTTGTATGAATATGACTAAATGCCTTAAAGCTCCAGTCTGGGATTGGTACATCCATTTTTGTGATTGTAGTTTTTTATTGCCATTGATTATTGAAATGTCTCATGAGATTAGTTTAACTGTTTTACTCCAGCAGAACCAAAAATATAAGCTGGTTTTGTATTGTTTGTAAACAATGTAATTGTTCACACCGAAAACGTCTAAAAACTACTTTTGGTTTTCTTGAACTAAACCTCGTTAGCGTAATGCTAGCAGGTACCTATAGACTTCCAGTCATTGTGCTATCACTAGTTAGCATTGACTCGCAAAACTACATTTAACTCTCTTCATACTGGACATAGAGACATACAATTGGTACCCACAAGTTAATCTGACTCTGGGGAAGAAGATAAAGGGTTGCCTGATTGCCAAAATCCCAAAGTATCCCATTAAGTGTACATTTTTGTTAACTGTCATTTCGTTTGTTATATTCCAACACTCTCTCCATCTTGTGCCAATACCAGTTATTCTTAGGTCTTGCTTCCAATAGTTTATATTATTTTCAAGGAGATTGTCAGTTAGATAGACTTTCTGCAAGGTTTTGTATATCTTACCTATCATATGAGTATCCTTTTCTGACTTCAATAGAATTCCCTCAACATTGCTCTGATGTCCAAAAGATTTCAGATCGAAATTTCTTGTATTTGAAAATGTCTTGATTGGTCAGTCCAAAATTTCTTTTTAATTCTGTCATGGAAATAATTGTATTTCCTGTTACCAAGTCATTTACAGTTTCTATGCCTTTAGTTTGTGGGCCAATTTATCAGTGAATTCTGAAAAGCTATCCAAGGATTGTTCCATAGGGGTGTTATTTTAGGGAGTGATATTGTTTCTTGTAGAATCCGTTATTTTTCCCCCCATGTTGTTATAGTGTTCTTCAGTATGAAGTTTTTTATGTTCTTAGCATCCTTCAAAAACAAACTTGTGAAAATATTCTAGGGATGAGCATGTGCATATTCAATACAGTGGGGAAAAAAAGTATTTAGTCAGCCACCAATTGTGCAAGTTCTCCCACTTAAAAAGATGAGAGAGGCCTGTAATTTTCATCATAGGTACACGTCAACTATGACAGACAAAATGAGAAAAAAAATCCAGAAAATCACATTGTAGGATTTTTAATGAATTTATTTGCAAATTATGGTGGAAAATAAGTATTTGATCAATAACAAAAGTTTCTCAATACTTTGTTATATAACCCTTTGTTGGCAATGACACAGGTCAAACGTTTTCTGTAAGTCTTCACAAGGTTTTCACACTCTGTTGCTGGTATTTTGGCCCATTCCTCCATGCAGATCTCCTCTAGAGCAGTGATGTTTTGGGGCTGTCGCTGGGCAACACGGACTTTCAACTCCCTCCAAAGATTTTCTATGGGGGTTGAGATCTGGAGACTGGCTAGGCCACTCCAGGACCTTGAAATGCTTCTTACGAAGCCACACCTTCGTTGCCCGGGCGGTGTGTTTGGGATCATTGTCATGCTGAAAGACCCAGCCACGTTTCATCTTCAATGCCCTTGCTGATGGAAGGAGGTTTTCACTCAAAATCTCACGATACATGGCCCCATTCATTCTTTCCTTTACACTGATCAGTCGTCCTGGTCCCTTTGCAGAAAAACAGCCCCAAAGCATGATGTTTCCACCCCCATGCTTCACAATAGGTATGGTGTTCTTTGGATGCAACTCTGCATTCTTTGTCCTCCAAATACGATCGAGTTGAGTTTTTACCAAAAAGTTCTATTTTGGTTTCATCTGACCATATGACATTCTCCCAATCCTCTTCTGGATCATCCAAATGCACTCTAGCAAACTTCAGACGGGCCTGGACATGTACTGGCTTAAGCAGGGGGACACGTCTTGCACTGCAGGATTTGAGTCCCTGGCGGCGTAGTGTGTTACTGATGGTAGGCTTTGTTACTTTGGTCCCAGCTCTCTGCAGGTCATTCACTAGGTCCCCCTGTGTGGTTCTGGGATTTTTGCTCACAGTTCTTGTGATCATTTTGACCCCACGGGGTGAGATCTTGTGCGGTGCCCCAGATCGAGGGAGATTATCAGTGGTCTTGTATGTCTTCCATTTCCTAATAATTGCTCCCACTGTTGATTTCTTCAAACCAAGCTGCTTACCTATTGCAGATTCAGTCTTCCCAGCCTGGTGCAGGTCTACAATTTTGTTTCTGGTGTCTTTTGACAGCTCTTTGGTCTTGGCCATAGTGGAGTTTGGAGTGTGACTGTTTGAGGTTGTGGACAGGAGTCTTTTATACTGATAACAAGTTCAAACAGGTGCCATTAATACAGGTAACGAGTGGAGGACAGAGGAGCCTCTTAAAGAAGAAGTTACAGGTCTGTGAGAGCCAGAAATCTTGCTTGTTTGTAGGTGACCAAATACTTATTTCCCACCATAATTTGCAAATAAATTCATTAAAAATCCTACAATGTGATTTTCTGGATTTTTTTTCCTCAATTTGTCTGTCATAGTTGACGTGTACCTATGATGAAAATTACAGGCCTCTCTCATCTTTTTAAGTGGGAGAACTTGCACAATTGGTGGCTGACTAAATACTTTTTTCCCCCACTGTATGTACCCACTGTTCCTCTTTAGTGCATTTAACAATATGTCGCAAGTTTAAAAAAAAAGGGTGGTGAGTTGATACAATTCCAAGTCTGGAAGGTTAAAACCACCCTCAGACTTAGGGACATGTTAAACTTGACTATTTATTCTATTAGTTTTATTTGCCAATATAAAGTTGGTTATGGTCGAGTATCATTTTTAAAAGAATGTCTTCGGTGGGGTAATCGGTATTACCGAAAATAAATATAAAAACTTTGGGAGCCATACCATTTTAAAGAGGCTTATTCTACTGTACCTGTAAGATTTATGGGAAGATTGACGCCATTTAATTATATCTGATTTCATGTTGTTGTGTAATGGGATAAAGTTATCTTTATATGTTCGTTTTTTGTTGTCACTTATTAAGCATCCTACGTATTAAATATTTGTTGTGGTCCACTTAAAGGATTACTGTAGATCATGAGTTATTCTTTTTCCTATTGCCATTATTTCAGTTTTTTCTGAAAATATTTTTAACAAGGGGGGCATTGAGTTTTCAATATTAGTCAGGTATATCAAGAGATTGTTGGCAAATAAGTTTAGTTTATATTCATGTTTACAAATAATGATACCCGTTATATTTGGGTCCTGTCTTATTCTTTCTGCTAGCAGTTCAATTGCCTTTGCAAACAGGAGGGGGGAGAGAAGGCATCCCTGTCTTGTGCCCCTTTCTAAAGCAATTTCATCAGATAATGTATATTTTTGCTTTAGGATATACAGTACCAGTCAAAGGTTTGGGCACACCTACTCATTCCAGGGTTTTTCTTTATTTTTACTATTTTCTACATTGTAGAATAATAGTGAAGACATCAAAACTATGACATAAAACATATGGAATCATGTTGTAACCAAAAAAGTGTTAAACAAATCAAAATATATTTTATATTTGAGATTCTTCAAAGTAGCCACCCTTTGCCTTGATGACAGCTTTGCACACTCTTGGTATTCTCTCAATCAGCTTCATGAGGTAGTCACCTGGAATGCATTTCAATTAACAAGTGTGGCTCGCTAAAAGTTAATTTGTGGAATTTCTTTCCTTCTTAATGCGTTTGAGCAAATCAGTTGTGTTATGACAAGGTAGGGGTGGTATACAGAAGATAGCCCTATTTGGTAAAAGACCAAGTCCATATTATAGCAAGAACATCTCAAATAAGCAAAGAGAAATGACAGTCCATCATTACTTTAAGACATGAAAGTCAGTAAATCTGGAAAATGTAAAGAACTTTGAATGTTTCTTCAAGTGCAGTCGCAAAAACTATCAAGCGCTATGATGAAACTGGCTCTCATGAGGACCACCACAGGAAAGGAAGACCCAGAGTTACCTCTGCTGCAGAGGATAAGTTCATTTGAGTTACCAGCCTCAGAAATTGCAGCCCAAATAAATGCTTCACAGAGTTCAAGTAACAGACCCATCTCAACATCAACTGTTCAGAGGAGACTGCGTGAATCAGGCCTTCATGGTAAAATTGCTGCAAAGAAACCACTACTAAAGGACACCAATAAGAAGCAGAGACTTGCTTGGGCAGAGAAACATGAGAAATCTGTCCTTTGTTCTGATTAGTCCAAATTTGAGATTTTTGGTTCCAACTGCCTTGTCTTTGTGAGACGCAGAGTAGGTGAACGGATTATCAACGCATGAGTGGTTCCCACCGTGAAGCATGGAGGAGGAGGTGTGATGGTGTGGGGTTGCTTTGCTGGTGTCACTGTCAGTGATTTATTTAGAATTCAAGGCACACTTAACCAGCACGGCTACCACAGCATTCTGCAGCGATAAGCCATCCCATCTGGTTTGCGCTTAGTGGGACTATCATTTGTTTTCCAACAGGACAATGACCCAACACACCTCCAGGCTGTGTAAGGGCTAATCGACCAAGAAGGAGAGTGATGGAGTGCTGCATCAGATGACCTGGCCTCCACAATCACCCGACCTCAACCCAATTAAGATGGTTTGGGATTAGTTGGACCACAGAGTGAAGGAAAAGCAGCCAACAAGTGCTCAGCATATGTGGGAACTCCTTCAAGACTGTTGGAAAAGCATTCCAGGTGAAGCTGGTTGAGAGAATGCCAACAGTGTGCAATGCTGTCATCAAGGCAAAGGGTGGCTACTTTGAAGAATCTCAAATATAAAATATATTTTGATTTGTTTAACACTTTTTTGGTTACAACATTATTCCATATGTTTTATTTCATAGTTTTGATGTCTTCACTATTATTCTACAATGTAGAAAATAGTAAAAATAAAGAAAAACCCTTGAATGAGTTGGTTTACAAACTTTTGACTGGTACGGTATTATTTTTATGAAATGTATTATTTCAGCTGGAAATTCAAGATGGACAAAGCCTTTTCAGCATCAACAGCAATTGTTGATAAATCTACATCTTTTTTTTAGCACATTATATTATACTGAAACATGTTCTTGTATTTGTTTGTAAGTGTCTAATATGTATCAAGTCTGGTAAGACTTTTGCCATTCTGTTGCTTATGAGTTTTGTTATTATTTTATTGTCGCAATTTATTAAGTGTGTGGGTCTAATCTGCAGGGGACTCTCCAGATTTTCCTGGTTTTAATATAACTGAAATAACTGTTTGATACATAGAACTCAGAAGCACTGAATTGAGTGGCTTGTGTTGTCATATGAGTAAATAGGGGTGCTACTTTGTCCCAGAATGTCAAATAAAATTATATGGGAAAGCCGTCCATACCTGGTGCTTTTCTCCTCATGAATGTTTTAACAGTATCTAATATTTATTTTTGGTTGACTTAGATTTTTTGTTATTCTTTTTGTCTGCTGATAGTTGTTTCAGGGTTAGAGGCTAAGAAGGCTGTAGGATTAGTCCCAACAATTATTTAATTCTGATTTATATAGATTTTCATAGAAGCTTAGAAATGTTTTATTAATAGTGTTGTTGTTACTAATTAAAGCATTTGTATCCTTATCTTTTAAATGTACAACTGGTTTGGCGTGTATTCATTTTGTGAGGGCTGCAAGGGAGTTTACCAGGTTTATTTGTCTTTAAATAGTTTGCTTTATTTGAGTTTAACCTTTAGCTGTTGGCTCTCTTCAAAAGTAAAAGACCTGATTAGTGCTTTTAAAGGCAATGCCTAAATTACCTACAAATGTCAATCGTGCTATATCACGGTTCGGATTGAATCCCGGCCTAAGTCTGCGATTCGATAAACAACTAAATGGCTGCTACATCAATTATTTTTGTGTACATTTACTGTGCATTACATTTTAGTAATTTAGCAGATGCTCTTTTCCAGAGCGACAGTTCATCTTAAGGTAGGTTTTTATTTATATTTTTTTTAACCTTTATTTAACTAGGCAAGTCAGTAAAGAACAAATTATTATTTAAAATTACATCCTACCCGTTATAGCTAAGAGAAAAATCTCAAAGTATCCCTTTAATCCAGTGTAAACGAATGTTCAGAATGTATTATACAAGAGACAAAAATCTAATAATGGCTCAATAATCCATGCTTTCTGTGAATGTTATTAAGGCAAAGAGTTTTGGGCGGAGTTAGGAAGTTGGCTGTCAGAAGTTTTACAATATAAATGTACTTTTAAATCGGTCTATCTGCATATTTCAAGACATGGCATATGAGGGTGCGGTGGGATACCCAATGAATTGGACTGTACTTTTCTTCCCAGTTTTTTGGTTTGCTCCAATTTTTGGTTTGCTTCCTGTCTTTAAGTTTGGTGTGTGTTATTCTTTTGTATGCCTCGTAGTGGACAAATTTAGTGAGTGCTCATGGTGGGTGTATTTTAGGTCCCAGTTGTTGTTAGTTAATTTTCAGTGGACACCCCATAAGTGTCTTTCAGAACCCTTCCTAAAACCCCACCTGTATCGTTGTGGTTGAGGTCAGTGACTCTTTGTTACTTCCCCGTTCTGTTTGAGCGACAACTTTTGGTTTTCTGACTGGGGAACGTAACCGGTCCATAAATATGAACACAAATGTTAAATTATTAGCCTAGTTTAGCTAAGGAGAATGAACTGAGCTACAGTGCATTCGGGAAGTTTTCAGACCCCTTGACTTTTTCCACATTTTGTTACGTTACAGCCTTATTCTAAAATTGATATATTTTTTAAAATCCTCATCAATCTACACACAATACCCCATAATGACAAAGCAAAAACAGTTTTTTTGAATTTTCAAATGTATTAAATAAAAAACGGATACCTTATTTACATTAGTATTCAGACTCTTTGCTATGAGACTCGAAATTGAGCTCAGGTGCATCCGGTTTCCATTGACCATCCTTGATATGTTTCTACAACTCGATTGGAGTCCACCTGTGGTAAACTCAATTGATTGGACATGATTTGGAAAGGCACACACCTGTCTATATAAGGTCCCACAGTTGACAGTGGATGTCAGAGCAAAAACCAAGCCATGAGGTCGACGGAATTGTCCGTAGAGCACCTGGCAACATGACTACTGTGAAGCATGGTGTTTTCATCGGCAGTGAATGGGAGACTAGTCAGGTTTGAGGGAAAGATGAACGGAGCAAAGTACAGAGAGATCCTTGATGAAAACATGCTCCAGAGTGCTCAGGACCTCAGATTGGGGCGAAGGTTCACCTTCCAACAGGACAACGACCCTAAGCACACAGCCAAGACAACGCAGGAGTGGCTTCGGGACAAGACTCTGAATGTCCTTGAGTGTCCCAGCCAGAGCCCGGACTTGAACCCGATCGAACATCTACGGAGAGACCTGAAAATAGCCGTGCATCCAACCTGACGAATGGGAGAAACTCCCCAAATACAGGTGTGCCAAGCTTGTAGCATCATACCCAAGAAGACTCAAGGCTGTTATTGCTGCCAAAGGTGCTTTAACAAAGTACTGAGTGAAGGGTCTGAATACTTATGTAAATGTGATATTTCCGTTTTCTATTTTTGTATACATTTGCAAAAAAAACTAAACATGTTTTTGCTTTTTTCATTATCGGGTATTGTGTGTAGATTGAGGAAAAAATACAATTTAATCAATTTTAGAAAATGGCTGTAACGTAAAACAAAATGTGGAAAATGTCAAGGGGTCTGAATACTTTCCGAATGCACTGTATATCGGGAGAAAGAAAGGATCCTTCCTGGATATCCATGATTGGCTGAGATAATGTAGGGGTTGGACATGCCAAAAGATGAGTCCTGATTGGTCTGTCATGTCACACACTTCTGTCTGTAAATGTGGGGCTTCCCTAGTCATTGTATACATTTATATTTACATTTACGTCATTTAGCAGACGCTCTTATCCAGAGCGACTTACAAATTGGTGCATTCACCTTATAGCCAGTGGGATAACCACTTTACAATATGTTTTTTTTTGGGGGGGTGGGGTAAGGGGGGGGTAGAAGGATTACTTTATCCTATCCAGGTATTCCTTAAAGAGGTGGGGTTTCAAGTGTCTCCGGAAGGTGGTGAGTGACTCCGCTGTCCTGGCGTCGTGAGGGAGCTTGTTCCACCATTGGGGTGCCAGAGCAGCGAACAGTTTTGACTGGGCTGAGCAGGAACTGTGCTTCCGCAGAGGTAGGGGGGCCAGCAGGCCAGAGGTGGATGAACGCAATGCCCTCGTTTGGGTGTAGTGACTGATCAGAGCCTGAAGGTTAGCGGAGAACGACAGGGTATTGTCCAGGGTCACGCCAAGGCTCTTTGCACTCTGGGAGGAGGACACAACGGAGTTGTCAACCGTGATGGCGAGATCATGGAACGGGCAGTCCTTCCCCGGGAGGAAGAGCACCTCCGTCTTGCCGAGGTTCAGCTTGAGGTGGTGATCATTATACAGTAGATAATATTTGCTACTGATGATTTTGAAAGGTATACCTATGGACAACTGTTTCTACAGCTCTCAAAAACATTGCTGCCCTGAATTTAGTTGGTGCTATCAACAAAGCTCAGTAGGAGAAAGTAGAGTGACTACTTTCTGGAGGACAATGCCATGTTGACTGACATGCATTGACATTTGAATTCTTAATGAGATGGGTGGGGCTACGGCTTAGGAGGGTGTGAATGATGCTGAATAGGCGTACACAAAGAAGAGCTTTCGAGCAAGGGCATTTCTCCTACTGGTTTCCTTTAGTGTGGGATAACAAGTTTATTAACTTTCAAAGCATCATAATATCCCATATTTCCTCCAACTACAGTGTAAGATATACATTTTGAAGCTCTGAGTCTGTACTTTTAAAGTGTAAAAGGGATAGTGGTCATTTTGGCATTGAGGCCCTTTATCTAGTCAGATGAACCTCTGGATACCATGTTTGTGTATCTCTGTCCAGTATAAAGGAAGTTAGAGGTAGTTTTGCAAACCAGTGCTAACTAGCGTTAGTGCAATGACAAAGTCTATGGGAACAGCTAGCTGCGACCTCAAAGACACCCACCACTTCCAGTCATTGAGCTAACACTAGTTAACAATTGTGCTTACGCTAGTTAGCGACTTCCTTCAAACTGCACATATATACATACAATTTAATGTTACCCACTAGTTCGTCTGACTTTGGGGAAGTAGATAAAGGGCCGAAATCCCAAACTATCCCTTTAAGCTCACTTAGAGGAATTCAGTCACAATAAACATCCAATACATACCTCCTCTGTTAGAATGTACATATCACCATGAGTTGCACAAAGTTCCACCACTTTGAAAATGATTTTTGCTGCATTTATTTCGAAATTGTCATTTATTCGAAAGGCAGCTGCCCTGAGAAAGACAACAAAATATTTAGAAAATCCCCACCTGACCATTCTTGATTCGACCATTCGTAATTTCAAGGAAGGATTATTCTGTGGGAATATCTCTTAATTCAAAGATTTCTCTTAATTAAAAAAATTACAAGATCATGAAATTAGCCTACTATTGATGTTTCTGTCTAACAGATTATGAAACTTTTCAGAACTTTATCAAGAAATCAGGTTATTTTCATTTGACCATATCAAAGATAGAATAACTATGCTAATATAAATGTTACAATGTCATCTATACATTTTCAAAATTATACATATATTGGGTGAAAACCTTAAACAGCTTACCTTTCAGAAGGCCCCTGCAAGTGCAACATAAAAGATTAGGCTGCCTATTACAACAAATTGTAATTTACATTAAATTAAACATGTAATTATCACAACTAAACCAGATAAATAAGCTGCTTACTGTATCAGCCATGTTCTCTGCAAGCATTGATGTGTGTAGCCTGCTACAAAGCTGATGTGATCTGTAAAATGTATAATAATCACATGACACCCTGTAGGAGTGGTTGTCCGCAAGGTTGGCAACACATTGCACTAGTTGAATTTCCTTAGCTGCAGCCCCACCCATATGGCCAGAGATTCCACTCCCCTGGTTTCCCAGGTATGACTTTTAGACCCTCACTAGAGGGGAAGGATGAACACAAGCAGTATTTCTGACATCAAGGAGAGAAAATGTTAATAATAATATGCCATTTAGCAGACACTTTTTTCCAAAGAGACTTACAGTCATGCGTGCATATATATATATACACTGCTCAAAAAAATTAAGGGAACACTAAAATAACACATCCTAGATCTGAATGAATGAAATAATCTTATTAAATACTTTTTTCTTTACATAGTTGAATGTGCTGACAACAAAATCACACAAAAAGTATCAATGGAAATCATATGTATCAACCCATGGAGGTCTGGATTTGGAGTCACCCTCAAAATTAAAGTGGAAAACCACACTACAGGCTGATCCAACTTTGATGTAATGTCCTTAAAACAAGTCAAAATGAGGCTCAGTAGTGTGTGTGGCCTCCACGTGCCTGTATGACCTCCCTACAACGCCTGGGCATGCTCCTGATGAGGTGGCGGATGGTCTCCTGAGGGATCTCCTCCCAGACCTGGACAAAAGCATCCGCCAACTCCTGGACAGTCTGTGGTGCAACGTGGCGTTGGTGGATGGAGCGAGACATGATGTCCCAGATGTGCTCAATTGGATTCAGGTCTGGGGAACGGGAGGGCCAGTCAATAGCATCAATGCCTTCCTCTTGCAGGAACTGCTGACACACTCCAGCCACATGAGGTCTAGCATTGTCTTGCATTAGGAGGAACCCAGGGCCAACCACACCAGCATATGGTCTCACAAGGGGTCTGAGGATCTCATCTCGGTACCTAATGGCAGTCAGGCTACCTCTGGCGAGCACATGGAGGGCTGTGCGGCCCCCCAAAGAAATGCCACCCCACACCATGACTGACCCACCGCCAAACCGGTCATGCTGGATACTTTTGTGCCTTTTGTGCCATATGCACTTTAGGGAACTTTAAGTTCCAGCTCATCTTCCAGCACATCTTCCAGCTCATCTGAGTTGGCTAACCTAAATGTTACACTATTCAATCACGCCAGGGGTTTACTTGAGATCAGGGATGGGAGGGGTTTGTCAAATGTGATATTTATAAAAGTTTACAGAAATACTTATTTGTATAACACCTTTTATAAAAAAAATAAGTGCTTTACAAAGATCACTTAAAAAAAAAAAACGTTCCTGGAGGATCCTTTAGGGGTTCCTTAGATTGCTACACCGGCGGAACCCCTAAAGGTGACTCCAGGAACCTTTTCATTAAGGTTCTCTGCATGTCAAGTATTGAATTTCAAGCACAGATTCAACTACAAAGCCAGGGAGCTTTTCGAAAGCCTCATAAAGAAGGGAAGTGATTGGTATATGGGTAACAAAAACAAATCAGACATTGAATATCTCTTTAAGCATGGTCAAGTTAATAATTATGCTGTGGATTATGTATTAAACCACCCAGACACATCAAAGATAGTCGTCCTTCTGAACTGAGCTGCAGGACAGGAATGAAACTGCTTAGGGATGTTACCATGAGACCATTGGTGATTTTACAAGAGTTACAGAGTTAAATGGCTGTGATGGAAGAAAACTGAGGATGGATCAACAACATTGTAGTTACTCAGGCTCCCGAGTGGCGCAGCGGTCTAAGGCACTGCATCTCAGTGTTTGAGGCGTCACTACAGACCCCATGGTTCATTCCAGGCTGTATCACAACCGGCCGTGATTGGGAATCCCATAGGGCGGTGCACAATTGTCCCAGGTTTGGCCGGTGTAGGCCATCATTGTAAATAAGAATTTGTTCTTAACTGACTTGCCTAGTTAAATAAAGGTAAAATAAACTAAATGACAGTGAAAATAATACAAATATTCCAAAACATGTAACAAGGCGCTAAAGTAATACTCCAAAAAAACATAGCAAAGGAATAAACATTTTGGCCTGAATGCAAAGCCATACAGTGCATTCTGAAAGTATTCAGACCCCTTGACTTTTTTCACATTTTGTTAAGTTACAGCCTTATTCTAAAATGGATTACATTTACATAAGTACTCAGTACTTAGTTGAAGCACCTTTGGCAGCGTTTACAGCCACAAGTCTTCTTGGGTATGACACTACGAGCTTGGCACACCTGTATTTGGGGAGTTTCTCCCATTCTTCTCTGCAGATCCTCTCAAGTTCTGTCAGGTTGGATGGGGAGCGTCACTGCACAGCTATTTGCAAGTCTCTCCAGAGATGTTCGATCGGGTTCAAGTCCGGGCTCTGGCTGGGACACTCAAGGACATTCAGAGACTTGTGCTGAAGCCACTCCTGCATTGTCTTGGCTGTGTGCTTAGGGTCGTTGTCCTGTTGGAAAGTGAACCTTCGCCCCCAGTCTGAGGTCCTGGGCACTCTGGAGTAGATTTTCATCAAGGATCTCTCTCTACTTTGCTCCCTTCATCTATCCCTCGATCCTGACTAGTCTCCTAGTCGCTGCCGCTGAAAAACATACCCACAGCATGATGCTGCCATCACCATGCTTCACCGAAGGGATGGTGCCAGGTTTCCTCCAGACGTGACGCTTGGCATTCAGGCCAAAGTGTTCAATCTTGGTTTCTTTAGACAAGATAATCTTGTTTCTCATGGTCTGAGAGTCCTTTAAGTGCCTTTTGGCAAACTCCAAGCAGGCTGTCATGTGCCTTTTACAGAGGAATGGCTTCCGTCTGGCCACTCTACCATAAAGGCCTGATTGGTGGCGTGCTGCAGAGATGGTTGTCCTTCTGGAAGGTTCTCCCATCTCCACAGAGGAACTCTGGAGCTCTGTCAGAGTGACCATCGGGTTCTTGGTCACCTGCCTGACCAAGGCCCTTCTCTCCCGATTGCTTAGTTTGGCCGGGCGGCCAGCTCTAGGAAGAGTCTTGGTGGTTCCAAACGTCTTCCATATAACAATGATGGAAGCCACTGTGTTCCCTGTGGACCTTCAATGCTGCAGACATTTCTTGGTACCCTTCCCCAGATCTGTGCCTCGACAAAATCCTGTTGACAGCGCTACGGACAATTCCTTTGACCTCATGGCTTGGTTTTTGCTCTGACATGCACTGTCAACTGTGGGACCTAATACAGACAAGTGTGTGCCTTTCCAAATCATGTCCAATCAATTGAATTTACCACAGAAGGACTCCAATCAAGTTCTGGCAAGGTAAGCTGCAGTAGTTGACAGGAAATTACAATACAAAATGTATATTTAAAAATTTCACAATTGTGTGTTCATGTTTGACTTTTCAAGTTGGTCGAAATTGATTCTGTGACCAGTAGTAGAAAAACAGGTCAATTTACACAAGTTTAGATTGATGTTTTTCCACCTTGATTTCTTTAATAAATGTTTAGTTTCTGTATTGAGTAAAAGCAATCTCCAGAGTAAAATGTATTGAAGTGAAGAGAGTCATCTTGTGTGGTTGTTTGTTCTCTTTGGGACACTAATGCAGTACCAATAGACAGTAATTTATGCCCATAATCTCAGAATTTCTTTATTCCAAACTGGGATAAAAAATCCACATCTGACAACACTGGTGTATTCAGTGACGTGAAACGCTATGAAGGTTGCAAATAGAAATAGATTGAATAGAGCTGACACGATTCTCTAATCTATTCTATTTGATAGACAATAATTTCTGTTCTACATGATACATGTCTGTCTGAGCACTAGGTAATGTTTCATCCTGAATGGGCCCAATATCTCTTTACAAGTCTGTTTATGAATAGATAATACATGCAAGTATGTACTTTATTGGGGGGTTGGGCAGAACAAATACATGTTCCAACGAACAGACCTACACAAGGCTGGAATGGGCTACAAGACTATCACCAAGCAGCTTGGTGAGAAGGTGACAACAGTTGATGCGATTATTCGCAAATGGAAGAAACACAAAATAACTGTCAATCTCCCTCGGCCTGGGGCTCCATGCAAGATCTCACCTCGTGGAGTTGCAATGATCATGAGAACGGTGAGGAATCAGCCCAGAACTACACGGGAGGATCCTGACAATGATCTCAAGGCAGCTGGGACCATAGTCACCAAGAAAACAATTGGTAATACACTACGCCGTGAAGGACTGAAATCCTGCAGCGCCCGCAAGGTCCCCCTGCTCAAGAAAGCACATATACAGGCCCATCTAAAGTTTGCCAATGAACATCTGAATGATTCAGAGGAGAACTGGGTGAAAGTGTTGTGGTCAGATGAGACCAAAATTTAGCTCTTTAGCATCAACTCAACTTGCCGTGTTTGGAGGAGGAGGAATGCTGCCTATGACCCCAATAACACCATCCCCACTGTCAAACATGGAGGTGGAAACATTATGCTTTGGGGGTGTTTTTGTGCTAAGGGGACAGGAGAACTTCACCGCATCAAAGGGACATTGGACGGGGCCATGTACCGTCAAATCTCGGGTGAGAACCTCCTTCCCTCAGCCAGGGCATTGAAAATGGGTTGTGGATGGGTATTCCAGCATGACAATGACCCAAAACACACGGCCAAGGCAACAAAGGAGTGGCTCAAGAAGAAGCACATTAAGGTCCTGGAGTGGCCTAGCCAGTCTCCAGACCTTAATCCCATAGAAAATATGTGGAGGGAGCTGAAGGTTCGAGTTGCCGTTCAAACGTCAGCCTCGAAACCTTAATGACTTGGAGAAGATCCGCAAAGAGGTGTGGGACAAAATTCCTCCTGAGATGTGTGCAAACCTGGTGGCCAACTACAAGAAACGTCTGACCTCTGTGATTGCCAACAAGGGTTTTTCCACCAAGTACTAAGTCATGTTTTGCAGAGGGGTCAAATACTTATTTCCCTCATTAAAATGCAAATCATTTCATAACATTTTTGACATGCATTTTTCTGGATTTTGTTGTTGTTATTCTGTCTCTCACTGTTCACATAAACCTACCATTACAATTATAGACTGATCATGTCTTTGTCAGTGGGCAAACGTACGAAATTAGCAGGGGATCAAATACTTTTTTCCCTCACTGTATATCAAGTCTGGTAAGACTTTTGCCATTCTGTTGCTCATGAGTTCTGTTATTATTTTATTGTTGCAATTTATTAAGTGTGTGGGTCTGTAATCTGCAGGGGACTCTCCAGATTTTCCTGGTTTTAATATAACTGAAGTAACTGTTCGATGCATAGAACTCGGAAGCACTGAATTGAGTGGCTTGTGTTGTCATTTGAGTAAATAGGGGTGCTACCTTGTCCCAGAATGTCAAATAAAATGACATGGGAAAGCGGTCCATACCTGGTGCTTTTCTCCTCATCAATGTTTTAACAGTGTCTAATATTTATTTTTAGTTGACTTCGATTTTTTGTTATTCTTTTTTGTCTGCTGATAGTTGTTTCAGGGTTAGAGGCTAAGAAGGCTGTAGGATCAGTCCAACAAATATTTAATTCTGATTTATATAGATTTACGAAGAAGCTTAGAAATGTTTTATTAATAGCGTTGTTGTTAATAATTAAAGCATTTGTATCCTTATCTTTTAAATGTATAACTGGTTTGGGGTGTATTTGTTTTGTGAGGGCTGCAAGGTGTTTACCAGGTTTATTTGCCTTTAAATAGTATGCTTTATTTGAGTTAACCTTTAGCTGTTGGCGCTCTTCAAAAGTAAAAGACCTGATTAGTGCTTTTACAGGCAATGCCTAAATTACCTTCAAATGTAAATCGTGCTATAACACGGTTCGGATTGAATCCCGGCCTAAGTCTGCGATTCGATAAACAACATAATGGCTGCTACATCAATTATTTTTGTGTACATTTACTCTGCATTACATTTTAGTAATTTAGCAGATGCTCTTATCCAGAGCGACAGTTCATCTTAAGGTAGGTTTTTGTATTTTACATTTGATTTTTTTTAACCTTTTTTTAACTAGGCAAGTCAAATTATTATTTACAATGACGGCCTACCCGTTATAGGTAAGAGAGACAATCACACAGCACAGTCATACTAAGCCATTTTTTCCCTCAATAAGTATCTATCAGCAAAGGCAGGGCTAGTAAGAAAAGACAAATGCGATAGTTAGCAACTACGGTAGCGCTAGTTAGCAACTTCCTGCAAACCAAACGCAGACATAAAAATGTTACCTATAGTTCATCTGAGTCTGGGGAAGTAAATAAAGGGCCTCATTGTCAAAATCTCAAAGTATCCCTTTAATCCAGTGTAAACGAATGTACAGAATGTATTATACAAGAGACAAAAATCTAACAAATGCTCAATAATCCATGCTTTCTGGGAGTGCTATAAAGTCAAAAAGTTATGGGTGGAGTTAGAAAGTTGGCTGTAAGAAGTTCTACAATATAAATGCACTTTTAATCAGTCTATCTGCATATTTCAAGACATGGCATATGAGGGTGCAGTGAGATACCCAATGAATGGGACTGTACTTTTCTCGTCAATCATTTTGAAACTGGAAATCAAATGACCCTCCATCGTTAAGACAGTGGATGAATCAAATGGATTATTAGCTAAATATTGAAAAAATTATTGAATAAAGAGCTAAACAAAATAGTACAATTTGAAGCCATATGGCATAAAGTATTACAAGCACTGGAGATATCCAAAGGATGAGGAATGAAATAAAACTTTATTGTGAGACGGGTAGGATGGGCGTGGGTATGGTGGATCTGAGCAAGTGTGATATAATTCATGTTTGTTGAAATGTATGTATGTACACTACCGTTCAAAAGTTTGGGTTCACTTCAAAATGTCCTTGTTTTCAAAAAAATGCTTTTCTTTGTCCATTAAAATAACATGTAGATGTAATGTAGACATTGTTCATAAAAAAATAAAAATATATACAGTGGGGAAAAAAAGTATTTAGTCAGCCACCAATTGTGCAAGTTCTCCCACTTAAAAAGATGAGAGAGGCCTGTCATTTTCATCATAGGTACACGTCAACTATGAAAGACAAATTGAGAAAAAAAAATCCAGAAAATCCCATTGTAGGATTTTTAATGAATTTATTTGCAAATTATGGTGGAAAATAAGTATTTGGTCACCTACAAACAAGCAAGATTTCTGGCTCTCACAGACCTGTAACTTCTTCTTTAAGAGGCTCCTCTGTCCTCCACTCGTTACCTGTATTAATGGCACCTGTTTGAACTTATTATCAGTATAAAGACACCTGTCCACAACCTCAAACAGTCACACTCCAAACTTCACAATGGCCAAGACCAAAGAGCTGTCAAAGGACACCAAAAACAAAATTGTAGACCTGCACCAGGCTGGGAAGACTGAATCTGCAATAGGTAAGCAGCTTGGTTTGAAGAAATCAACTGTGGGAGCAATTATTAGGAAATGGAAGACATACAAGACCACTGATAATCTCCCTCGATCTGGGGCTCCACGCAAGATCTCACCCCGTGGGGTCAAAATGATCACAAGAACGGTGAGCAAAAATCCCAGAACCACACGGGGGGACCTAGTGAATGACCTGCAGAGAGCTGGGACCAAAGTAACAAAGCCAACCATCAGTAACACACTACGCCGCCAGGGACTCAAATCCTGCAGTGCGAGACGTGTCCCCCTGCTTAAGCCAGTACATGTCCAGGCCCGTCTGAAGTGCATTTGGATGATCCAGAAGAGGATTGGGAGAATGTCATATGGTCAGATGAAACCAAAATATAACTTTTTGGTAAAAACTCAACTCGTCATGTTTGGAGGACAAAGAATGCTGAGTTGCATCCAAAGAACACCATACCTACTGTGAAGCATGGGGTTGGAAACATCATGCTTTGGGGCTGTTTTTCTGCAAAGGGACCAGGACGACTGATCCGTGTAAAGGAAAGAATGAATGGGGCCATGTATCGTGAGATTTTGAGTGAAACCCTCCTTCCATCAGCAAGGGCATTGAAGATGAAACGTGGCTGGGTCTTTCAGCATGACAATGATCCCAAACACACCGCCCGGGCAACGAAGGAGTGGCTTCGTAAGAAGCATTTCAAGGTCCTGGAGTGGCCTAGCCAGTCTCCAGATCTCAACCCCATAGAAAATCTTTGGAGGGAGTTGAAAGTCTGTGTTGCCCAGCGACAGCCCCAAAACATCACTGCTCTAGAGGAGATCTGCATGGAGGAATGGGCCAAAATACCAGCAACAGTGTGTGAAAACCTTGTGAAGACTTACAGAAAACGTTTGACCTGTGTCATTGCCAACAAAGGGTATATAACAAAGTATTGAGAAACTTTTGTTATTGACCAAATACTTATTTTCCACCATCATATGCCAATAAATTCATTAAAAATCCTACAATGTGATTTTCTGGATTTTTTTTTCTCATTTTGTCTGTCATAGTTGACGTGTACCTATGATGAAAATTACAGGCCTCTCTCATCTTTTTAAGTGGGAGAACTTGCACAATTGGTGGCTGACTAAATACTTTTTTTCCCCACTGTATGCCATTTAGCAGACGCTTTTATCCAAAGCGACTTACAGTCATGCGTGCATACATTTTTTGTGTATGGGTGGTCCCAGGGATCGAACCCACTACCTTGGCGTTACAAGCGCCGTGCTTTACCAGCTGAGCTACAGAGGACCATGATGGCTATTTTAGCTGGAAACAGCAGATTTTTAATGGAATATCTACATAGGCGTACAGAGGCACATTATCAGCAACCATCAGTCCTGTGTTCCAATGGCACGTTGTGTTTACTAATCCAAGTTTATCATTTTAAAAGGCTAATTGAACATTAGAAAACCCTTTTGCAATTATGTTAGCACAGCTGAAAACTGTTGTGCTGATTAAAGAAGCAATAAAACTGGCCTTCTTGAGACTAGTTGAGTATCTGGAGCATCAGCAATTGTGGGTTCGATTACAGGCTCAAAATGGCCAGAAACAAATAACTTTCTTCTAAAACTCGTCAGTCTATTCTTGTTATGAGAAATGACAGCTATTCTATGCGAGAAATTGCCAAGAAACTGAAGATCTCGTACAACGCTGTGTACTACTCCCTTCACAGAACAGCGCAAACTGGCTCTAACCAGAATAGAAAGAGGAGTGGGAGGCCCCAGTGCACAACTGAGCAAGAGGACAAATACATTAGAGTGTCTAGTTTGAGAAACAGGCGCCTCACAGGTCCTCAACTGGCAGCTTCATTAAATAGCATCCGCAAAACACCAGTCTCAATGTCAACAGTGAAGAGGCGACTCCGGGGTGCTGACCTTTTAGGCAGAGTTGCAAAGAAAAATACATATCTCAGACTGGCCAATAAGAAGAAAAGATGGGCAAAAGAACACAGACACTGGACTTTTTCTTTGCAACTCGGTCAGCATCCCGGAGTCGCCTCTTCACTGTTGACGTTGAGACTGGTGTTTTGCTGTTTTATTTAATGAAGCTGCGTTAAAAGGCCCAATACAAAATAATTTATTTGTAACAGTTAAGTACCATACTGTAATCGTTTTTCATTCAAATTGACAGAAATAGCTTTTTAGCAAAAAACTATTCCTCAAGCAATCATTTTGATAGGACTATCTGGGAGTGGTCTGACAGAAATAGCTTTTTAGCAAAAAACTATTCCTCAAGCAATAATTTTGATAGGACTATCTGGGAGTGGTCTGAGTGGGGAGGGGAAAACTGAAAACTAGCTGTAATTGGCAGAGAGATTTGGAACTCTCTTTGTTACTGGTATATTAATCAATTTACCGTCTGGTGATGTCACCAGGCAAGCCAAAACTCCCGTCCAAGCAAACCTGCTAATTACAAGGTCCTGTCTAGATTGTATTTTCAAACACCAACTATCAGGGAATAACACTGATCAAATGTTTTGTTTACAGTGTTAGTTTTTATTAGCTGTTGTACAATATAATACAAAACACAGGAATAAATGAATTTTGACTGCACTGGGCCTTGAACCATCCCAGCCATTCCAATCCTATCTAACAACCCTATCAGCTAGAATGAATGACAGTGACTATTCAATAAACAAATGGACAGAAGTGAATAAGTCAATTGTGACTGGTTACAAGATCAGAGGCATTTGACGCTAGTTCCTACTTCACAGTATGGCTATTTAAAAAAATTGTTGATGGCAGAAATGCCTTTTTGAAAATGTGAACTTTCATGTGCCTTAATTACAAAATGGCAGTTTAGTCTTGTATTTAATTGTTGACAGCCAGTAGACACAATGTTTATATTGAAGAAAGTGACTCATTTTGGGAGCGATGCATTTAAGTGGATCATGTTGTGAAATGGAAGTTGTTTTCTGTTGGTGGTGAGCAAACTGTTTTCTGTTGTCTTAAGGGGGAAGGTGTTACAGGTTTTGGTTTTTCCATTTATATTTTGAGGTTGCACGTAGGACACACCGATTGGTGTCACCTTGTTTGTCAGTATGTATTACACCTGTGCTGGCTTGTCCATCTCGTTAGTCGGAAGGTGTTAAGAGTGGCTGGCCCAGTGCTCCAGTTGTCTTGGTGGCATGGTGGCCTCCCGAGTGGCGCAGTGGTCTAAGGCACTGCATCGCAGTGCTAGCTGTGCCACTAGAGATCCAGGTTTGAATCCAGGCTTATTATGCTGCCTATTACAACAAATTGTAATTTACATTAAATTAAACTTCTAATTATCACAACTCAACCAGATAAATAAGCTTGCTTACTGTATCAGCCATGTTCTCTGCAAGCATTGATGTGTGTAGCCTGCTACAAAGCTGATGTGATCTGTAAAATGTATAATAATCACATGACACCCTGTAGGAGTGGTTGTCCGCAAGGTTGGCAACACATTGCACTAGCTGAATTTCCTTAGCTGCAGCCCCACCCATATGGCCAGAGATTCCACTCCCCTGGTTTCCCAGGTATGACTTTTAGTCCCTCACTAGAGGGGAAGGATGAACACAAGCAGTATTTCTGACATCAAGGAGAGAAAATGTTAAGGGCTGTCAGTGAAAAAAAACTAAACGCGAGAGTGGTGTAATACATCATTCAAATCTCCTAACATGATTAGTGTTATTGTAATATAATGACTTTTTAATCTATCAGTCTATCATAATTGACGATGACAGATTCTTTACTTTTGTGCTTCATATGCACTTTAGGGAACTTTAAGTTCCAGCTCATCTTCCAGCACATCTTCCAGCTCATCGAAGTTGGCTAACCTAAATGTTACACTATTCGATCCCGCCAGGGGTTTACTTGAGATCAGGGATGGGAGGGGTTTGTCAAATGTGATAAAAAAATATATTTAAAAGTTTACAGAAATACTTATTTGTACAGAGAAAAAAAAAGTGCTTTACAAAGATCACTTTTTTTTTTTAAACGTTCCTGGAGGATCCTTTAGGGGTTCCTTAGATTGCTACACCGGCGGAACCCCTAAAGGTGACTCCAGGAACCTTTTCATTAAGGTTCTCTGCATGTCAAGTATTGAATTTCAAGCACAGATTCAACTACAAAGACCAGGGAGCTTTTCGAAAGCCTCATAAAGAAGGGAAGTGATTGGTATATGGGTAACAAAAACAAATCAGACATTGAATATCTCTTTAAGCATGGTCAAGTTAATAATTATGCTGTGGATTATGTATTAAACCACCCAGACACATCAAAGATAGTCGTCCTTCTGAACTGAGCTGCAGGACAGGAATGAAACTGCTTAGGGATGTTACCATGAGACCATTGGTGATTTTACAAGAGTTACAGAGTTAAATGGCTGTGATGGAAGAAAACTGAGGATGGATCAACAACATTGTAGTGACTCTCAATAATAAACTAAATGACAGTGAAAATAATACAAATATACAGAATACAAATATTCCAAAACATGCAACTATTTGCAAACATGCAAATATTCCAAAAAGGCACTAAAGTAATACTCCAAAAAAAACACAGCAAAGGAATAAACATTTTGGCCTAAATGCAAAGCCTTACAGTGCATTCGGAAAGTATTCAGACACCTTGACTTTTTCCACATTTTGTTAAGTTACAGCCTTATTCTAAAATGGATTAAATAGTTTTCCCCCCTCAATCTACACACAATACCCCATAATGACAAAGCAAAAACAGGTTTTTAGATAAAAAACTGAAATATTACATTTACATAAGTATTCAGACCCTTTACTCAGTACTTAGTTGAAGCACCTTTGGCAGCGATTACAGCCTCAATTCTTCTTGGGTATAACGCTACAAGCTTGGCACACCTGTATTTGGGGAGTTTCTCCAATTCTTCTCTGCAGATCCTCTCAAATTCTGTCAGGTTGGATGGGGAGTGTCACTGCAAAGCTATTTTCAGGTCTCTCCAGAGATGTTGTATCGGGTTCAAGTCCGGGCTCTGTCTGGGTCAATCAAGGACATTCAGAGACTTGTCCCGAAGCCACTCCTGCATTGTCTTGGCTGTGTGCTTAGGGTCATTGTCCTGTTGGAAGATGAACCTTCGTCCCAGTCTGAGGTCCTGAGCGCTCTGGAGCAGGTCTTCATCAAGGATCTCTCTGTACTTTGCTCCCTTCATCTTTCCTCGATCCTGACTAGTCTCCCAGTCCCTGCCACTGAAAAACATACCCACAGCATGATGCTGCCACCACCATGCTTCACCGTAGGGATGGTGCCAGGTTTCCTCCAGACGTGACGCTTGGCATTCAGGCCAAAGAGTTCAATCTTGGTTTCATCAGACCAGAGAATCTTGTTTCTCAACCATTCCTTCTGCTGACAAGCTTTATGGAGATGCTGATTTCATTTTCCAGCAGGACTTGGCACCTGCCCACACTGCCAAAGGTACCAATACCTGGTTCAAAGACCATGGGATTACTGTGCTTGATTGGCCAGCAAACTCGCCTGATCTGAACCCCATAGAGAATTTATGGGGTATTGTCAAGAGGAAGATGAGAGACACGAGACCCAACAATGCAGATGAGCTGAAGGCCGCTATCGAAGCAACCTGGGCTTCCATAACACCTCAGCAGTGCCACAAGCTGTTCGACTCCATGCCACGCCACATAGATGCAGTGATTCATGCAAAAGGAGCCCCAACCAAGTACTGACTGCATGTACAAGAACATACTTTTCAGAAGGCTGACATCTGTATTACATTTCCTTTTTTCACTGGACTTATGTCATATTCTAATTTTCTGAGATACTGGGGTTTTCATGAGCTGTAAACCGTAATCATCAAGATTAAAACAAATAGAGGCTTGAACTATTTCACGTTTTGTGTAATTAATCCACGATATATATGAGTTTCACTTTGTCAATTGAATTATTGAAATTACTTAACTTTTCCACAATATTCTAATTTATTGAGCTGCACCTGTATATAATGTGCAATATAAATATGTGCAAAAGGTGCATGAAGAGTGCAATAGACAAACATCAGTGTCATAGGGAACACCTATCCTCTGTAGCTCAGCTGGTAGAGCACGGCGCTTGTAACGCCAAGGTAGTGGGTTCGATCCCCGGGATCACCCATACATAAAAATGTATGAACGCATGACTGTAAGTCGCTTTGGATAAAAGCGTCTGCTAAATGGCATATTATTATTATTATTAATAGGTTAAACACAGACGATTACAATTAGAACGCAGCTTCTTTTTGGGGTCTTCTACTGTAGCTTTTTCACACCAATTCACTGGCCTCTGTTGAGAAAACATTTGCCCGTATGAGGAATGAATCCATAAGAATTATAAAATAATGTCTAAGTAGAGCTTGTCACATTGAATATGGCCTGAATATAACCTTTTCATTGTTGTTTATGCTTGATTGAAACTAATAACACATTTATAAAAAGATGTACAATTAAGGAGCAAAGTATTACTAATAGAAAATGATACAAAAATGAACCTTTTTGTTCTGCATCATCTGCGTTGGTAATTTGCGTTGGATGATGTCAAGGTTTTTCACTGGCCTCTGTTGAGAAAACATTTGCCCGTATGAGGAATGAATCCATAAGAATTATAAAATAATGTCTAAGTAGAGCTTGTCACATTGAATATGGCCTGAATATAACCTTTTCATTGTTGTTTATGCTTGATTGAAACTAATAACACATTTATAAAAATATGTACAATTAAGGAGCAAAGTATTACTAATAGAAAATGATACAAAAATGAACCTTTTTGTTCTGCATCATCTGCGTTGGTAATTTGCGTTGGATGATGTCAAGGTTTTTCAGAAATTCTTCTTCCATTGACTTCAGGAAACACTTATGTTCATCCTTTTTTTTCTGAATCTCATCACTGTCACGTTCAACTTTAGACCATTCTTCTGTTGTCTGAAAAAGTGGAGTTTAAACAGTTTTTACCTTGGTGGCCTGCCCTTTGTGGTTTAGCCGCTAAACCTCTACTTTCTAATAATTTCAATTGTCTCAAAACGTCCCTCTTGAAACTTCATTATAAGGTAGTTACATACATCGCTAAACAGTTTTGATCTTACCATGTCTGCAAAACACTGGCCACGGTAGAAGGTTTTGATTCCTGGGTACTTCAGCCCTGACTCAAACAGATCTTGCATACTATTTGCAACCAGATGAAGACACTCTGTCTCGTAAGCATACACTTTCCAGTCCTCACCTACCAAAATCAACAGTTGCCCACTCTCTGCCTCACACTCATCAAAATCATCTATTACACCAATCACTACCATCTTCACTTCCTCTTTAAGGTAGAATTTGCTCAACTCTTCAATTTCTTTCTTGTTTCCTTTGTAAACAGTGTTATCTTGGTGCCCGATCTTCAACTTGTACCCCTTTTTGTCGTCAAGTGAAATGCTTTCATTACAATGTGCTGTCACTTTGTCTGAAACACATCTAAGGCCACCACCTTGAAAACACAAAAGGGCAAGATTAGTACAAAATGTAATATATGTCATATGCATGTTATTTCACTTATCTACAACAAGAGCAATATCGTGACAATTTCTCAGAAGCCTGAACAACAAACATAATAGCAATCTCACTCCACAAATTCCAACCAAAAGCAGCTCATAGACTACGTTGACCCAGGCTGAAGAATGCTATAGCTCAAGTCTCATTAATCCTCAAGGACACACACTACATTGCCAAAAGTATGTGGACACCTGCTCGTCGAACATCTCATTCCAAAATCATGGGCATTAATATGGAGTTGGTCCCTCCTTTGCTGCTATAACAGCCTCCACTCTTCTGGGAAGGCTTTCCACTAGAAGTTGGAACATTGCTGCGGGGACTTGCTAGACCCATGGGGCGGCGCACAATTGGCCCAGCGTCGTCCAGGGTAGGGGAGGGAATGGCCGGCAGGGGATGTAGCTCAGTTGGTAGAGCATGGCGTTTGCAACGCCAGGGTAGTGGGTTCGATAAAATAATGTATGCGCTAACTGTAAGTCGCTCTGGATAAGAGCGTCTGCTAAATGACTAAAATGTAAATGTAAATGTAAGAGCATTAGTGAGGTCGGGTACTGATGCTGGGTGATTAGGCCTGGCTCAAAGTCGGAGTTCCAATTAATCCCAAAGGTGTTGAATGTGGTTGAGGTCAGGGCTCTATGCAGGCCAGTCAAGTTCTTCCACACCAATCTCGATAAATCATTTCTGTATGGACCTCGCTTTGTGCACGGGGGCATTGTCATGCTGAAACAGGAAAGGGCCTTCCCCAAACGGTTGCCTTAATGTTGGAAGCACAGAATCGTCTAGAATGACATTGTATGCTGTACCGTTAAGATTTCCCTTCACTGGAACTAAGGGGCCTAGCCCGAACAATGAAAAACAGCCCCAGACCATTATTCCTCCTCCACCAAACTTTACAGTTGGCATTATGCAGGTAGCGTTCTCCTGGCAGCTGCCAAACCCAGATTTGTCTGACAGACTGCCAGATGGTGAAGCATGATTCATCAGTCCAGAGAACACGTTTCCACTGCTCCAGAGTCCAATGGCGACGAGCTTTACACTACTCCAGCTGACGCTTGGCATTGTGCATGGTGTACTTAGGCTTGTGTGCGGCCGCTCGGCCATGGAAACCCATTTCATGAAGCTCCCAACGAACAGTTATTGTGCTGACGTTGCTTCCAGAGGCAGTTTGGAACTCGGTAGTGAGTGTTGCAACCGAGGACTGGCGATTTGTACGCTCTACGCGCTACAGCACTCAGCGGTCACGTTCTGTGAGCTTGTGTGACCTACCACACACCGGCTGAGCCGTTGTTGCTCCTAGATGTTTCCACTTCACAATAACAGCACTTACAGTTGACCGGGGCAGCTTTAGCAGGGCAGAAATTTGACGAACTGACTTGTTGGAAAAGTGGCATCATATGACGGTGCCACATTGAAAGTCACTGAGCTCTTCAGTACGGGCCATTCTACTGCCAATGTTTGTCTATGGAGATTGCATGGCAGTGTGCCTGATTTTATTCACCTGTCAGCAACAGGTGTGGCTGAAATAGCTGAATCCACTCATTTGAAGGTGTGTCCACATACATTGTGATGGGTGATTTGAAGGAGTCAGGCGCAGGAGGGTAAATCACAGAATACAGAGTTTTATTCCGGAATACAGAGTTACGCAGAAATGCGTCAAACAGTCCAGTGTGCAAAACAGGCGCACTCGAACAACTTGCATATTTGCACTTCTTATCATATTGTACTTGCACTTATTCTAGGCTATATGTATATACACTGCTCAAAAAAATAAAGGGAACACTTAAACAACACAATGTAATTCCAAGTCAATCACACTTCTGTGAAATCAAACTGTCCACTTACGAAGCAACACTGATTGACAATAAATGTCACATGCTGTTGTGCAAATGGAATAGACAACAGGTGGAAATTATAGGCAATTAGCAAGACACCCCCAATAAAGGACTGGTTTTGCAGGTGGTGACCACAGACCACTTCTCAGTTCCTATGCTTCCTGGCTGATGTTTTGGTCACTTTTGAATGCTGGCGGTGCTTTCACTCTAGTGGTAGCATGAGACGGAGTCTACAACCCACACAAGTGGCTCAGGTAGTGCAGCTCATCCAGGATGGAACTTCAATGCGAGCTGTGGCAAGAAGGTTTGCTGTGTCTGTCAGCGTAGTGTCCAGAGCATGGAGGCGCTACCAGGAGACAGGCCAGTACATCAGGAGACATGGAGGAGGCCGTAGGAGGGCAACAACCCAGCAGCAGGACTGCTACCTCCGCCTTTGTGCAAGGAGGAGCAGGAGGAGCACTGCCAGAGCCCTGCAAAATGACCTCCAGCAGGCCACAAATGTGCATGTGTCTGCTCAAACGGTCAGAAACAGACTCCATGAAGGTGGTATGAGGGCCCGACATCCACAGGTGGGGGTTGTGCTTACAGCCCAACACCGTGCAGGACGTTTGGCATTTGCCAGAGAACACCAAGATTGGCAAATTCGCCACTGGCGCCCTGTGCTCTTCACGGATGAAAGCAGGTTCACACTGAGCACATGTGACAGACATGACAGAGTCTGGAGACGGCGTGGAGAACGTTCTGCTGCCTGCAACATCCTCCAGCATGACCGGTTTGGCAGTGGGTCAGTCATGGTGTGGGGTGGCATTTCTTTGGGGGGCCGCACAGCCCTCCATGTGCTCGCCAGAGGTAGCCTGACTGCCATTAGGTACCGAGATGAGATCCTCAGACCCCTTGTGAGACCATATGCTGGTGCGGTTGGCCCTGGGTTCCTCCTAATGCAAGACAATGCTAGACCTCATGTGGCTGGAGTGTGTCAGCAGTTCCTGCAAGAGGAAGGCATTGATGCTATGGACTGGCCCGCCCGTTCCCCAGACCTGAATCCAATTGAGCACATCTGGGACATCATGTCTCGCTCCATCCACCAACGCCACGTTGCACCACAGACTGTCCAGGAGTTGGCGGATGCTTTAGTCCAGGTCTGGGAGGAGATCCCTCAGGAGACCATCCGCCACCTCATCAGGAGCATGCCCAGGCGTTGTAGGGAGGTCATACAGGCACGTGGAGGCCACACACACTACTGAGCCTCATTTTGACTTGTTTTAAGGACATTACATCAAAGTTGGATCAGCCTGTAGTGTGGTTTTCCACTTTAATTTTGAGGGTGACTCCAAATCCAGACCTCCATGGGTTGATACATTTGATTTCCATTGATAATTTTTGTGTGATTTTGTTGTCAGCACATTCAACTATGTAAAGAAAAAAGTATTTAATAAGATTATTTCATTCATTCAGATCTAGGATGTGTTATTTTAGTGTTCCCTTTATTTTTTTGAGCAGTGTACATACAGTGCCTTAGAAGGTATTCACACCCATTGACTTAATATTAATTTTATGTTTACCGTAAGTTTTAAAGTTCAGGAGTAAAAATGTGCTTAACAAATCACATACTAAGTTGCATGGACTCATTTTGTGCAATAATAGGGATTAACATGATTTTTGAATGACTACCCCATCTCTCTACCCCATACATACAGTTATCTGTAAGGTCCCTCAGTTGAGTATTGAATTTCAAGCACAGATTCAACCACAAAGAACAGGGAGGTTTTCCAATGCCTTCCAAAGAAGGTCACCAATTGGTAGATGGTGTATCAATACACCCAGTCACTATAAAAATACAGGAGTACTTCCTAACTCAGTTGCTGGAGAGGAAGGAACCCGCTCAGGGATTTCACCATGAGACCAATGGTGATTGTAAAACAGTTACAGAGTTTAATGGCTTTGATAGGAGAAAACTGAGGATTGATCAACAACATTGTAGTTACTCCACAATATGAACCTAAATGACAGATTGAAATGAAGGAAGCCTTTACAGAAAGCATTATGTTTGGGGCAAATCCAATACAACACATTACTGAGTACCACTCATATTTTCAAGTATGATGATGGCTGCATCATGTTATAGGTATGCTTGTCATCAGCAAGGACTAGTGAGTTTTTTTTAAATAAAATAAAACAGAATAGAGCTAAGCACAGGCAAAATAGTCGTAGAGAAAAACCTGGTTCTGTCTGCTTTCCAACAGACAATGGTACATAAAGTCACCTTTCAGCAGGACAATAACCCCCAAAAAACAAGGCCAAATCTATACTGCCGTTGCTTACCAATACGACATTGAATGTTCCTGAGTGGCCTAGTTACAGTTTTCACTTAAAACAGCTTGTAAATCTATGGAAAGACTTGAAAATGGCTGTCTAGCAATGATCAACAACCAACTTGACAGAGCTTGAAGAACTTTTAAAAGAATAATTGGCAAATATTGTGCAATCCAGGTGTACAAAGCTCTTTCATTACAGAGTATTTTGTGTAGATCGTTGACAAAAAATGACAATGAAATCCATTTGAATACCACTTTTTAACACAACAAACTGTGGAAAAAGTCAAGAGGTGTGAATACATTTTACATTTTAGTCATTTAGCAGATGCTCTTATCCAGAGCGACTTACATGAGCAATTAGGGTTAAGTGCCTTGCTCAAGGGCACATCGGCAGCTCTTAACCACTAAGCTACCTACCACTGTATGTTGTATCATATGGTTTTATGTTGTGTGTTTTTATAAAACAAATTTAAGCTTCACTCAAATTGCCCTTCGTGGGCAGTAAAGATGTACTGGTTAGGTCAAGAAGAAATATCCAGAGAAAATTCCAAGTGTGAAAACTATTGATCATTGGATAATGTTGGAACAATCTTTCTCTGAAGTATGAACAACAAACATCTTATGTGTAACTTATCACCTTTCACAATTACAAAGATCATTAGACTAAGATGGCTTTTGGTATGAATAGGCAGTACTACCTTCAGTCTGACATTGTAGGAAAGCATTCACAATAATCCCCCTTGTGCTGTTTGAGAGGAAAAAACAAATGATTAGACAATATGGAACAATAGCATTTTGTCATACAGTACCAGGCCAGCCATAAAAACACTTAATTGTAATGAAACTTAAAGCTACAATCTGGCATTCTATAAAATACAAATTATAAAAAGAAAAAGAAAATCGACCACCAAACACTTATTAGAAAAGCAACTGATGGATGGGGCTCGATTATCTATAAAAAATATTGCCTAGTCAGGACATTTTTACTGTTCCAGCTGGCTGATAGGCATTATTAGGTAGGTAATGTTAAGCGCAGCACAGATAATTTTCGACCAACCTTTACTTGGGGATACTTCCTCAATTTACGACATGGAAGGCAACACGTTTTCTAAAATTCCATGTGTAGTTTACATTTTACATTTACGTCATTTAGCAGACGCTCTTATCCAGAGCGACTTACAAATTGGTGCATTCACCTTATAACCACTTTACAATTATTATAATTATTATAATTATTATAATGATTATTTTTTTTATTTTTGGGGGGGGGGTAAGGAGGGGATTAGAAGGATTACTTTATCCTATCCCAGGAGTTCCTTAAAGAGGTGGGGTTTCAAATGTCTCCAGGGGGTTTGTTTGAATTTGTTTGAATTTTGAAAAAAAAACGACTTCTTCCAAATGCTGACCTCTGACGTTGCCTACTAAGGAAATTACCTTGATAAAAGCATTTTCGGCAGTTAAATGTAACAAAACAACATTTATAAAAAAAAAATTATTACTTTTTTTAAACACTACAATTTGTTTACAAACATGACAACTGTACTTCTAGTTCATGGTTGACACAGCTTGTTGGCCATTAGCTAAATCAGCGTTTCTCAATGAGTTCAAAGCATGTGAATGCATCCAAATGGTATTTATGACTTAACAACTGGTAATTTCCACTTTCCCACTTGGTTATGAATGCAGCATAATTTTTGACTACCCATCCACATCACTGAAGCCAAACGTCACGCCCACTTGGGTTTCTTCTCCACACTAATGTAAAGTATGGACCTATAGTCGGCTGGACACATGATATTTTTATCAATGCTTTGTTCTGATAAAAACTAGCTCATTGCATGGAGCCAGTTTCATAATATTACCATATGTCCCAGCTGCTTGCCGTAGTTTTGAAGTAATCGCGAAAAAACAGGCCTTATTTTAGGGCATTTTTACACCCTGCCAGTCCCTATTAGTTGTATTGAGCACCGTGGCACCAACTCGCCTTCTGAACGTTCTATTCCCAGCCTATTGTTCTGCATCACAATGCCAACTTCGCAATGGTTGGCAATGAGACCGGCCCGCGTTAACCCTATCTATAGGCTTACCTCAGGTAACTTTTTTAAATTATTATGATGATTATTATGATTATGAATATGATTATTATTATTATTATTTAGTTAATTATATTTAAAAATCTTTCTTAAGATGGGTAACATTATCTGCCAAAGTCACACCCCCTTAAAACGCCAATCAGCAGTTGAAACAATAACAAAGTGGACTCCCGACACTGTTTTGGGATAGGGCTGGAGAAATGTAACCACTAAAATGTTTATACAGTTATTTTATTTAGCAAACATTCTTATCCAGAGCGACTTACAGGAACAATTAGGTTAAGTGCCTTGCTCAAGGGCATATCGACAGAATCGGCTCGGGGATTCGAACCAGCGACCTTTGGGTTACTGGTCCAACGCTCTTAACCGCTAGGAAAGTTATGGATGGAAGGACTGACCATCCATGGTACAAAAAGTATAGTTTTAACCATGTTTTGAGGCTATACAGTGTTTTTTTTTAACAAGTAAGCTGAATAACTCAAAATGGATGTATTTTGATGTTTTGAAGTTCTACACCATTTCATTCAGGATAACCTATTATTTCTAATGATGTTACGTTAAATGTAAGTAGCATAGTTTGCTGGTAGTGAAAACTTCTACTTATGGAACTCTGAGGTCATCCCATTGCGGTCCTCTGTAGCTCAGCTGGTAGAGCACGGCACTTGTAAAGGCAAGGTAGTGGGTTCGATCCCCGGAACCACCCATAAACACAAAAAAATGTATGCACGCATGACTAAGTCGCTTTGGATAAAAGCGTCTGCTAAATGGCATGTTATTATTGTTTCCTATAGGGTATATTTTGATTTTGAAGTCGGACACCATTTTAATCAGGAGAATGTCCTCTTTGTAGTGATTTAAGGTTGGGCAGCGAGCTCTGCTGTCATCAAACGCTAGCCTTTCAAATGTCAGAAATTACACATTACTGTTGGAACTCTGAGGATGGCCATTGTTTCCCTATGGGGAAATTCTACACGGACATGTCTGTCTATTTCGCCAAATATCTCACAATGTGTATGTTTAGATATTTTCAGGTCGGACACCATTTTCATTAGGAGAATCTCTTCTTTGTAATTATGTAAATCTGGGCAGCGAGCTCGGTTGTCATTGATCACTAGACCAGAAATAGAAGTTCTAATTTTTTCCCTACTTCCTCATTACGCAGATTACTTTCTACACAAGTTGTTCTTTTTCAGTTTCGTCCTAAAAACAGATTGTAGTGGTAAAATAAAAAAAGGGATACATATTTTGATGCCATTTAGGGGAAGTGGAATTCTAAGCATCACTCCAGTCAGAAGAGGCTCAGCAAAGGTTCGTTTCAATTTATTTGCTGTGACCTCGCGCTAGTGTTCCAGCTTAGCCAACGTTATTTGGCAGTTTTTCAGCTTTGGGTGAATTTTGACTCGTTCTATTGTCCAGCATACCGATAGATAAAATCAGCGGAATTAAATTCAGGCAACCAGACTGTAGCTTTACATTTTAAAATACTGGCAACATCAAATGTCCCTTTACCTCATTATGTATGTGTTGTCAACAGCCGATGTGTACTGTAGCATAAAACAAACATGCAAATACGGATAAACATATTATGTTGTCATGACATACCAATTTGTCTTGAAGGAACAGAGGGGTGTACTACAAAGCAGACTACAAAGCAGGATCAATTAGTTACCCAGCTAACTTTAGTAAACAACCAGAAATAACTACAGATTTTATGGTTAATGTGTTTTTGGTTGTTGAGTCAATTATATCATTCCCACTTCAAGGTTATCTTTAAATTATCCAGTAAATTATTTGAGTTGGGAACTAACTAGTAGGCTAGTCAACACTAGTTCCATTTCAATAAATGTTCTTTTTTTCTACGTTGTCAAATGAGACATCGTTTTGTGACTCACCTGTTCAGTCTGACAGAAAAGGGTCTTCCTCTTGAATACAAACATTGATCTGCGTCCTCCAACCAAAGGACCTTTTATTTTATACCCCTGAAATTCCTACCTGCTGAATGTTTCCCTTCCCTTTTTGCTGCTCCTCCTCGCCAGGGCCGGTCGTTGCCGTTCTGAGACCCAAAACTAGAATAGTCCCTGCAGTGGCGATTTTAGCATGTAAATCTTGGTGGGACAAACAAATGTTTTATGCATGCCAGCAAAGCCACAACACAACACTGAATAATACATTAATTGCACTATAACGGTGACAAATGGTGCCCATAAACTGTTAGGGCCTACATAAAGCTGTCCCAACAGCAGAGCTTTCTTTTCAGCACCATGGAGTGAATCCTTACCACCACTACACCTGGCTATCAGCGGAGCCTTGTCTGGCAGCAAAACAGTTCATTCAGCCTCATTTACCGCTGTAGTGTATTAAGATTATGACTTTGTTAATGGTTTTAAGTGGAACTTGAGAGGATGTTTATTTAGTGTCAAAGGGAATGGTTTTTAGTGTGACGCCACATAGGACAGAGGTCTGTGTGTTGTAGACAGGGGATTGGACAGTAGAGGGAGCCATTTTGTAGTGACACCCCTGTTCGTTGGAGACAGGTGATTGGACAGTAGAGGGAGCAGCCCATATTTTGGGGAAGATTATAAGTATAGGCTAGAGACAAAAACGGCAGAGCGGCCATTGCAATTTGGGAAACGCTGCTCTCCGGGGGGGATCATGACACCCGTAAACTTATGCTGAAATCTTGTGATATGAATAAACCTTATGATCAAAGTTCAGTATGAGCGGACTCCTTTGTTACAGCAATAACTAGCGACTTTAACTCGACACTACACCGCCTTTAAAAAAAAAACTGCTGATATGGCTGACTTGTTTAAACAAATGTGACTTGTTTCAGGAAACTAGGCGTATGTCACGCGTCCCTACTTCACGGGAGATCCATTTGAACGTAAACTTTTTTTAAAAATCAAAATGCATTTTTTGGCAGAAATGCCCTCTGGAACATGTGAACTTTAATGTTTCTTAATAACAACGTGTATGTCATCTGTAAATAACAATACAATTATTAAATTATGAGCCTAGTTGGTTTAGCCACGGGAAAAAAATATTTTCTTTATCTAATTTTAATGTAATATGTTGTACTCATCTATACTAGTCATTGTTTAATGGCTCCTTCCATTCCCTTTCTTCTGCAGTTGGTATGGCTGTAACATGTACAGGGTTTAGTGCACTTTCCCAAGGAATAACTACTTCACCAACCCTTCCCCCTGAAAATGTCGCACTAAGTACAACATCAAATTGTTTATCTAAGTCTTGGGCTGTTATCCTTATGTCTATGATCCACCTGTCTTTTTCTTTTATTATCTTAAGGTCACAGTTACCCCATGTGATTTTCCCATAATCCTTGTGCTGGTTCCTCCCACACCAATAACCAGTTGACCCTCGTACTTTAATAGCGATCCCTTTCTGTATTTTAGTTATGGTTCCTGCCTGTGCAGGAATATACATTTTAATCCTGTCTGTTTCTCTTCTCTATCATGTTCTTTTGCTCTTTACTATTGTCAGTATGCTATTCCCTTTATTCTCAGGAGAACTACTCAAGGGCAGAGAAATCAATGATGGGGATATCTGGTGCGTCTTGGATGTATGAAATATCTTGAAGATCTAGAAGGTCTCGAAAGTCTCGAAGGTATCGAAGGTCTGCCCCTCCGCCGAGGGAATCAGCAAGAACAAGTAGCTCATCAGTAATTGCCATCCTCCCCCATCTCCTGATTCTTGCCAGCTCCAGCATCCTCAGCTCTCTCATCTCTAAGTCATCGGTTCCCTCGTGGTACTCTGGTACAATGGTTTAGATGATACCAGGTCACGCTCCCCTCTATCTGTACAGCTGTTGGTGTAACCTGGATGACGATGTATGGTCACTTTAGCTGTTAACCTTCTTCCGTCACTAGGGTCTCCGGATCAGCCAGAGTCCCTCTCAATCTATCGACATCGGTCTGCGAAGAGTGTCCTTCTACCAGCCTACCCATAGGGAAGCTCGGAGTTACTGCTGCAAAGACACACAAACACAGACAAACACAAAAGACAACAATGCTACCCAATGGCGGGGCCGTCTTCCTCTCCTGGGGTTGGAACACTCCTATAGTGGGAAAGATGGATCTAAGTATCTGTCTCTGCCACTTTTACCATCATTGAGGTAGCCAACAACACCTGGTACGGGCCCCTCAACATAGGGTCTTTCCAGCTCTTTCTTCTGTAGTCTTTTACCGTCACATAATCTCCAGGGTGCAGAAAATGCTCAGATTCTCCTACTCAGTTGGGCAAAGTTACCTTCACCCATGGGAAGAAAGTCTTAAGAACATTGTTAGGTTAGGTGAGGCACAGTATGCTACTTACAGTGGGTGAAAAAAGTATTTAGTCAGCCACCAATTGTGCAAGTTCTCCCACTTAAAAAGATGAGAGAGGCCTGTAATTTTCATCATAGGTACACGTCAACTATGACAGACAAAATTAGATTTTTTTTCTCCAGAAAATCACATTTTAGGATTTTTTATGAATTTATTTGCAAATTATGGTGGAAAATAAGTATTTGGTCAATAACAAAAGTTTCTCAATACTTTGTTATATAACCCTTTGTTGGCAATGACACAGGTCAAACGTTTTCTGTAAGTCTTCACAAGGTTTTCACACACTGTTGCTGGTATTTTGGCCCATTCTTCCATGCAGATCTCCTCTAGAGCAGTGATGTTTTGGGGCTGTCGCTGGGCAACACAGACTTTCAACTCCCTCCAAAGATTTTCTATGGGGTTGAGATCTGGAGACTGGCTAGGCCACTCCAGGACCTTGAAATGCTTCTTACGAAGCCACTCCTTCGTTGCCCGGGCAGTGTGTTTGGGATCATTGTCATGCTGAAAGACCCAGCCACGTTTCATCTTCAATGCCCTTGCTGATGGAAGGAGGTTTTCACTCAAAATCTCACGATACATGGCCCCATTCATTCTTTCCTTTACACGGATCAGTCGTCCTGGTCCCTTTGCAGAAAAACAGCCCCAAAGCATGATGTTTCCACCCCCATGCTTCACAGTAGGTATGGTGTTCTTTGGATGCAACTCAGCATTCTTTGTCCTCCAAACACGACGAGTTGAGTTTTTACCAAAAAGTTATATTTTCGTTTCATCTGACCATATGACATTCTCCCAATCCTCTTCTGGATCATCCAAATGCACTCTAGCAAACTTCAGACGGGCCTGGACATGTACTGGCTTAAGCAGGGGGACACGTCTGGCACTGCAGGATTTGAGTCCCTGGCGGCATAGTGTGTTACTGATGGTAGGCTTTGTTACTTTGGTCCCAGCTCTCTGCAGGTCATTCACTAGGTCGCCCCGTGTGGTTCTGGAATTTTTGCTCACCGTTCTTGTGATAATTTTGACCCCACAGGGTGAGATCTTGCGTGGAGCCCCAGATCGAGGGAGATTATCAGTGGTTTTGTATGTCTTCCATTTCCTAATAATTGCTCCCACAGTTGATTTCTTCAAACCAAGCTGCTTACCTATTGCAGATTCAGTCTTCCCAGCCTGGTGCAGGTCTACAATTTTGTTTCTGGTGTCCTTTGACAGCTCTTTGGTCTTGGCCATAGTGGAATTTGGAGTGTGACTGTTTGAGGTTGTGGACATGTGTCTTTTATACTGATAACAAGTTCAAACAGGTGCCATTAATACAGGTAACGAGTGGAGGACAGAGGAGCCTCTTAAAGAAGAAGTTACAGGTCTATGAGAGCCAGAAATCTTGCTTGTTTGTAGGTGACCAAATACTTATTTTCCACCATAATTTGCAAATAAATTCATTAAAAATCCTACAATGTGATTTTCTGGATTTTTTTTTCTCAATTTGTCTGTCATAGTTGACGTGCACCTATGATGAAAAGTACAGGCCTCTCTCATCTTTTTAAATGGGAGAACTTGCACAATTGGTGGCTGACTAAATACTTTTTTCCCCCACTGTATATCCTCTCTTCTGTCAGGAGAAGCCTTGAGATTCTGAAGCGCACCTCCTTATAGCTTGTTGCAGTCCACTCGTTTCATAGACAGGCCACTCTACTCCCTGCCTCCTACCACAATTATACTTTCACATGAAACATTTAACCTAACCAATAACACATTAATTAATACTGCTCACATACTTAATACAATTTGCATATTTTACCACAAAAAAAAACATTAAAACCCCTGTAACCACAAAAACATTAAATCCCATGTAAACCATAAAAAATTAAATCCCATGTAAACCACAAAAACATTAAATCCCATGTAACCAATACTTCCCCCCTTTGGACACATGCATCACATCGTGATTAATGTGTTCAAAAAACAAAACAACAACAATATTGCCTGTTAAACCAAAATAATAACTTAACTTAAAATTATAACTTTAATAATATCTTAACCTAATTGTATCCTCATAACATTATTCATGGTATATCCCTCATTCAGGATTAACTCTCTCACTTCATCCTTTTTCTGTTCGGAATGATATATAGGATTATTGCCAAATTATAAACTTCTTCATAATTATCAATATTATAAATGACCCATAACTCTATAAATTACCTTAAACTCATCATCCTATGTCACTCGGTTTTCCAGTGCGGGTGATCAAATCACACTAGAAAATCAGGACAAAGGTCAGAGGTCATTCAACCCTTTTAAATAAATGTTTCATTCTAGAGTAGACTAATCATTAACAACCGTCAAAACATTTCATAAATGTTGTATCCTATGTGTACAGTAAGTCCTTAGTACAGCTCTTTTCAAAAGAAATCACACATTTACTTATCACTCAGTAAATAAAAGCCCAACATACATGTGTTTGCCCCCTTAAGACATACAGTGAGGGAAAAAAGTATTTGATCCCCTGCTGATTTTGTACGTTTGCCCACTGACAAAGAAATGATCAGTCTATAATTGTAATGGTAGGTTTATTTGAACAGTGAGAGACAGAATAACAACAACAAAATCCAGAAAAACGCATGTCAAAAATGTTATAAATTGATTAGCATTTTAATGAGGGAAATAAGTATTTGACCCCCTCTCAATCAGAAAAATGTCTGGCTCCCAGGTGTCTTTTATACAGGTAACGAGCTGAGATTAGGAGCACACTCTTAAAGGGAGTGCTCCTAATCTCAGCTTGTTAACTGTATAAAAGACACCTGTCCACAGAAGCAATCAATCAATCAGATTCCAAACTCTCCACCATGGCCAAGACCAAAGAGCTCTCCAAGGATGTCAGGGACAAGATTGTAGACCTACACAAGGCTGGAATGGGCTACAAGACCATCGCCAAGCAACTTGGTGAGAAGGTGACAACAGTTGGTGCGATTATTCACATAATGGAGGAATCAGCCCAGAACTACACGGGAGGATCTTGTCAATGATCTCAAGGCAAACATGGAGGTGGAAACATTATGCTTTGGGGGTGTTTTTCTGCTAAGGGGACAGGACAACTTCACCGCATCAAAGGGTCGATGGACGGGGCCATGTACCGTCAAATCTTGGGTGAGAACCTCCTTCCCTCAGCCAGGGCATTGAAAATGGGTTGTGGATGGGTATTCCAGCATGACAATGACCCAATACACACGGCCAAGGCAACAAAGGAGTGGCTCAAGAAGAAGCACGTTAAGGTCCTGGAGTGGCCTAGCCATTCTCCAGACCTTAATCCCATAGAAAATCTGTGGAGGGAGCTGAAGGTTTGAGTTGCCAAACGTCAGCCTCGAAACCTTAATGACTTGGAGAAGATCCGCAAAGAGGAGTGGGACAAAATTCCTCCTGAGATGTGTGCAAACCTGGTGGCCAACTACAAGAAACGTCTGACCTCTGTGATTGCCAACAAGGGTTTTGCCACCAAGTACTAAGTCATGTTTTGCAGAAGGGTCAAATACTTATTTCCCTCATTAAAATGCAAATCAATTTATAACATTTTTTACATGCGTTTTTCTGGATTTTTTTGTTGTTATTCTGTCTCTCACTGTTCAAATAAACCTACCATTAAAATTATAGACTGATCATGTCTTTGTCAGTGGGCAAACTTATAAAATCAGCAGGGGATAAAATACTTTCCCCCCCTCACTGTACCTGGTGAAATAATAGTTAATAAACAACTAAGGGGGGCCCTATAAAATCTGTGATTTTCCCCCCCAAAATTGTGTTTTATATTCCCCCAAATTTTGTTCAGTTGTATTATTTCAGGTTAATAAAAATAAAATCTCTTAAAATTACAATGTTCGTAGAGAAACAACGAAATTGGTTCCGAGTCCATGTCAATGCTTAAATCACATCAGAAGACAATTTTTTTAGGTCTGGAAGAAAACTAATACATTTAGATTTGAGTGTAATTCCCCTATAATTGCGCATCTGGCCAGTGAGTAATGTGCCATCTAATGTGCAGGTCTAGCAATGGTTCTGTACTGCTGCTGCTCATTCCATGGCAAAGTTTGCAAATAACACATAGATACAAATACTTACTCAAGATATACTTCTGCCAGGTAAGCCTTCTTTGCAGTTAACATTTAATTGAGAAGGTTGAGGAAAGTATTTCTGTCAACCCACAAGATGGTAATCACATCAACTGGCTACACACAGTGAGACAAATGCGCACCACACAGACAGACGGGCAATATTGCTAGAAGTTAATATGCAGATATTGTGTTAGGTTTGGCTTTTTAAGTCAACCAGGTGTGGGATAATGTCAATGTTGCATTGATTAGATGGGAGCTTGCGGTGGGTGTCTGATACTTATGAGATTTGTTTATGACAGTTTGCGGTGGAACACGTGAAAATTGCATGTACTTTCAGAATTGTTTGGTGAGCTACTCATTGGTGGGCTGCAGGCTACTGGTAAAATCAACCTCTTGGAGACCCCTGCCCTATTTTCTACTTACCACTTGTATCCTGTGCTTGTTTTGTGTTACAGTTTTACACTTCTAAATAAATCTACCAAAGATATCTCCGGCCTGGTTCTTGGAAGATGTAGTGTTTAAGAGTACATGCTACTGTACTAGAAAAGCGCTCTATGGTAGCAAGGCTTTAGAGAGGACAGCACAAGGGGTTATGTTCCATGTTTAATTTCAAAATAATTGATGGCAAAAATAATGAAAATATTGACATACATTTCACAAACACTCATGGTCTCTGTACAAAGAAATATACATGCAAAAGTAAATAAACAAAATGTGAAATAAACCATTTAAAAATCAAAATGCATGTATAAAATAGGATGAGATTGGGACAAAAAAAGAAACAGGAAAATAATACATCCAGTCCACATTCCCATGTTCAACAACCTTTGTACAACTTTACAAAAATGGATTAATAAATAAATTAAAGGACATTGTATGTGACTGTACAGATGATCTGACAATGGACCTCTCTCTCTTTCCCGCCATCTCTCCCACAGCGTCCCTCTCTAACTCTCTTCTAGAAGGAAAAATCCAGTTTTGCGTGTTCCTAACAGATAAATCAATATACTTCCCTAACATCAGGGACTGGACACTGGGACTCTTCTGAGAGACAGGAAGAAAATAAACAAATCAAAAATCAACTACATCGATAAGTGTCATGTAGAGCACGACCCCAGAAGGTTAGGTTACCTAGGAAGCGATAACCATAGAATTACAATGTCCTATGGAGACACTCAAAATGGCCACCAGTCCAACCATTATGGCTTCATTGACCTGAATTAGGAGGTCCGTTCTACTCATTCTAATTCTATGGTGATAAGTTAACACCCCAATAGGGTTATAGGTCAAATAAAGAGGACTACCACCAGTGGAGCTTGCAGTACCAAGTACATACTTTTATCTCCATTTATTACATGTACAACAGATGTCTTCATAAATAGTTGCATCAAATGTTAAAACCGCAACATTGCACATGATAAGAATGGGGGAAACATAACATACAGTGAGTGCATTTACAGTATTCTGTCTTCCTCCTCTTCCTCATTCACTTCCCTTCTGATTGGCTATATCTGCTGCCACTCAGGCTCGGTCTGCCAATTGGCGATCTACTACATTTAATTTGCAGGATTCTTTAGTCTCGCCTCCTAGAACATCCTCAAAAGCAGGCAGCCATTTTGAAACGGGAGGGACAGAAGGCAGTTAGTCTATTTACAAAGTAAGGCTTAAACATCTTAAATCTGCGCAACACAATTTTTGTTTTAGTAAAAGCAAAAACAAAACAAATAATTATTTTCTGTTGTGAAGACAATGCAGCAGTCAGCAGAATCTCTATAGTTACTTGCAACATGGTCGTCGTCATGGTTTCTTAGATTAAGTATGTAAGCGCAACAATTGAAAAGCTCTGATTGGACATAAAACTGTCTCAACAAAGTGGAGGAGCTCAGTCATTGGATGAGTCCTCTCCGGGCTCTAAAGTAGCGTAGCGACTTTCCACTGCTGAGCATTTTCTTCAATCTTCTTGGGTTTTTTTCAAACACGTTTTTGAAAAGTTGTGGACAATGTTCTCTCTGTATTGGTTCTTTAAGAAAGGAGGTGTCCCAACAGTTTGAGTCATGTATTGTAAAAGCACAAAAACAAAACCTCTCTCTCACTCTATCTCTGTCAAACAAAAGGGAAGGGATAGTTGCTATGTGTGCTAACACCCTCTTCCTTAGCAACTCTCCTCTGAAAGCTCTGTTTGTTTGTGCAGGGATAAAATCCTCCACACGATAAAGATCGATCAAGAGGCTCTCTGTTGATCGATTGACTCAGTAAGATAGAGGAAAAATAAGTTACTCCATCGATTTGTCTGTTTTTATTTAATTTTTAGAAAATCAGTTTGAGTGTAAACCAGCAAGCAGCAGTAGACTGTTGAGGACATTATGTCACCCTTGTTTTGATTGGCTGAGAACTCGGTGTGTGTTCTCTCGGGAAAAATGATTGGTTAAGGACCGCTACGCCTACAAGCATCATGTTTTGATTGGTTGAAGGACCACAGGACTTTTTTTTTTTTTAAACCACAACATATCTGAAAGAGCATGAGATCAGCGAATTTCATTTACTTTTCTTTCTCCGAGATGCCCAGTCCCATTTGGGACTGGACCAGAGGAGGCTGGTGGGAGGAGCCATAGAAGGACAGGCTCATTGTAATGTCTGAAATGGAATCAATGGAACAGAGTCAAACACGTTGTTTCCATGTGCTTGATGTGTTTGCTACCATTCCATTGATTCCATTCCATCTATTACAATGATCCCATCCTCCTATAGCTCCTCCCACCATCCTCCCAGGACTGGATGTCCTATCCTTCCAGCCAGGGTTAGAGTGGTTGGGAGGGGGCATCTCTCTCCATCCCTCGCTCAGGCCTGTGGTTGTAAACGGCTCTGTAGGAAGCTCTGTACCCCTCCGATGGGCTTGGCGTCTGTCTGGTGCTTCCTTCTGTCTATGAACAGCACAAGGCGAGACGTGTCCAGACACCCACCCTCCACCCTACCCTGCCCCTGGGCGTCTGCTAACCCGGCCTGGCCCTGAACCCAGGGCTCCTGCAGACATAGCCCAGCCGGAGGCCTCCTTGCAGGGTCAGCCCTCAGCAGCAGGCAGATGAACTCCCGGGCCCCCTGGGTGACGCCCTGGAAGTAGTGGTGGGGGAAGCTGAAGTCTAGCCGGCAGATGTTCAGACACGTCTCCTCCACGCTCTCGTCAAGGAAGGGAGACGCCCCGCTCAGGATGACGTAGGTCACAACCCCTAGGCTCCAGAGGTCAGAGGTCAGTGCGGCGGGCTCCCCCACGACCAGCTCGGGGGAGGCGAACTCGGGGCTGCCCAGGAGAGGGTGGATGTAGTGGGCACTGTTGAGCTGGACGGCGTCCCCGAAGTCGGTCAGTTTGACCATGGGCTGGCCGGACGAGGTGTGGGACACCAACAGGTTCTCAGGCTGGAGGAAGAGGAGGAAGGGAGGAGGAGGAGAGAGGTGGAGAGCGATATGGGGGAGGGAGACAGAGTATAAATAGGAGGTATAGAAAAGAGAGAAGGGGAAAGATAGTGAGAGAATAGAGAGGAGAGAGAGTATAAATAGGAGCTAAATGCAAAAAGGAGAGAGTGAAAGAATGAAGAGGAAGAGGAGGACTACAACAGTACCTTTAAGTCCAGATGGGCTATCCTACAGTTGTGTAGGTAATGTAAAGCTTCTAGGATGTTCCGTAGGTAGCTGGCCACTTTCTCCTCAGTCAGATTCCCCCAGCTCACTATGTAGTCCAGGAGACGACCCTGATCAACCCTGCAGAGAGGTTTAGATGGCAGCAGAGTTGTGAGAATGTTAAATGTTACTGTGTGTGTGTATTCACATCTCCAGGACCAATCTGTAGCTGTCTACGATTGCTACAAGTGTGTGTGTGAGTGTGTGTGTGTGTGTGTGTGTGTGTGTGTGTGTGTATGTGTGCAGGCGCCAGGTGATGTGTGTGTAAATGTATGCACTCACTAAGTCTCTCTGGATAAAAGCGTCTGCTAAATGACTAAACTGTAATGTAAATGTGTAACTCACATCTCCAGGACCAGTGCGTAGCTGCTGGGGGTCTCGTACGTGTCCAGCAGTGTGACCAGGTGTGTGTGTTGTAGTCTTTGTAGCAGGCTGAGCTCCTGGGTCACCTGGTCTCTTTTCATCAGTTTCTTATTGACCAGCTTGACAGCCACAGTGCGTTTAGTTGACTTGTGTTCGCAACGCTTGACCACAGAGAACCGGCCTCTATGGAGAGAGTAGGTAGAGTAGGGTAAACAGACAGACAGAAACACACACACACACACACACACACACACACAGCTAGGAGTGGTAGGAGGAGAGGTGTGTAATGTACCTGCCCAGCTCTGCCACCTCAGTGTAGTGGGACTCAAAGTTGTCCTTCCAGCTCACCCTGATCCCGTCACTGGACACAACTACACAGACAGGGAATACAGTCAAATACAGGGAAAGAGAGAGAGTGTGTGTGTTTGTGTGTGAAAAATAAATAGAAGCATGCGAGTGTGGGATTACACTGTACAGTACTGTGGGAATGTGTTGGTGCAAATGTGTGTGTGTGTGTGTGTGTGTGTGTGTGCACGTATTTATGCAAGTGTGTGTGTGGTGTCTTACCTAGCACTCTGAGGCTGGCTGATGATGTCACGGAGCCCAGGTCGTTAGCGGCGACGCAGGTGTAAACACCGTCGTCCTCCGAAGACACGCCTACTATCCTCAGGGTCGCCTCGCCAGTCTCACTGTCTCACACATTTATACATTTTAACAGTCAATAACCTTTCCGTTTCACTGTCACACACACATTCATACATTTACTTTAATATGATAATACAATGCTTTCAGAAAGTAGTCACACCCCTTGACTTTTTCACATTTTGAATTTAAATTGATATTTTGTGTCACTGGCCAACACACAACACCCTATAATGTCAAAGTGGAAATATGTTTTTAGAACTTTTTACAAATTAATTAAAAATGAAAACCTGAAATGTCTTGAGTCAATACGTATTCAACCACGTTGTTATGGCAAACCTAAATAAGTTCAGGAGTAAATATTTGCTTAACAAGTTACATAATAAATTGCATGGACTCGTGTGCAATAATAGTGTTTAACATGATTTTTGAATGACTACCTCATCTCTTTACCCCTTCGGAAAGTATTCAGACCCCTTGACTTTTTCCACATTTTGTTACGTTACTGCCTTATTCTAAAATTGATTAAATTGTTTTCCCCCCCCCTCATCAATCTACACAGAATACACCATAATGACAAAGCAAAACCAGGTTTTTATACATTTTTGCAAATTGATATATAAAAAAATTGAAATATTACATTTACATAAGTATTCAGACCTTTTACTCAGTACTTTGTTGAAGCACCTTTGGCAGCGATTACGGCATCGAGTCTTCTTGGGTATGACGCTACAAGCTTGGCACACCTGTGTTTGGGGAGTTTCTCCCATTCATTCTCTGCAGATCCTCTCAAGCTCTGTCAGGTTGGATGGGGAGCGTTGCTGCACAGCTATTTTTCAGGTCTCTCCAGATATGTTCGATCGGGTTCAAGTCCGGGTTCTGGCTGGGCCACTCAAGGACATTTGGAGACTTGTCCCGAAGCCACTCATGCGTTGTCTTGACTGTGTGCTTAGGGTCATTGTCCTGTTGAAAGGTGAACCTTCGCCTCAGTCTGAGGTCCTGAGCGCTCTGGAGCAGGTTTTCATCAAGGATCTCTCTGTACTTGGCTCCGTTCATCTTTGGCTCGATCCTGACAAGTCTCCCAGTCCCTGCCGCTGAAAAACATCCCCACAGCATGATGCTGCCACCACTATGCTTCACCGTAGGGACGGTGCCAGGTTTCCTCCAGACGTGACGCTTGGCATTCAGGCCAAAGAGTTCAATCTTGGTTTGATCAGACCAGATAATCTTGTTTCTCATGGTCTGAGAGTCTTTCGGTGCCTTTTGGCAAACTCCAAGCGGGCTGTCATGTGCCTTTTACTGAGGAGTGGCTTCTGTCTGGCCACTCTACCATAAAGGCCTGATTGGTGGAGTGCTGCTGAGATGGTTGTCCTTCTGGAAGGTTCTCCCATGTCCACAAAGGAACTCTAGAGCTCTGTCAGAGTGACCATCAGGTTATTGGTCACCTCCCTGACCAAGGCCCCTCTCCCCCAATTTCTCAGTTTGGCCGGGCGGCCAGCTCTAGGAAGAGTCTTGGTGGTTCCAAACGTCTTCCATTTAAGAATGATGTAGGCTACAGTGTTCTTGGGGACCTTCAATGCTGCAGAAATGTTTTGGTACCCTTCCCCAGATCTGTGCCTTGACACAATCCTGTCTCAGAGATCTACGGACAACTCCTTTGACCGCATGACTTGGTTTCCGCTCTGACATGCACTGTCAACTGTGGGACCTTATATAGACAGGTGTGTCCCTATCCAAATCATGTCCAATCAATTGAATTTACCACAGGTGGACTCCAATCAAGTTGTAGAAACATCTCAACGATGATCAATTGAAACAGGATGCACCTGAGCTCAATTTCGAGTCTCATAGCAAAGGGTCTGAATACTTATGTAAATAAGGTATTTGTTTTATTCTTTTTATAAATTTGCAAAATTTCTAAAAACCTGCTTTTGCTTTGTCATTATGGGGTATTGTGTGTAGATTGCTGAGGATTTTTATTTATTTAATCAATTTTAAAATAAGGCTGTAACTTAACAAAATGTGGAAAAGGTCAAGGGGTCTGAATACTTTCCGAAGGCACTGTAAAATTATCTGCAAGGGCCCTCATTTATCAATATTGCATATAAACTATTCTAAAATACACTATATCAAATCGTATTTGCCACATGCGCCGAATACAACAGGTGTAGACCTTACAGTGAAATGCTTACTTACAAGCCCTTAAACAACAATGCAGTTTTAAGAAAATAAAAAAAGGGTTAGGTAAAAAATAAAAATAGCAAATAATGAAAGAGCATTAGTAAAATAAAATAACAGTAGGGAGGCTACAAACAGGGGGTACCGGTACAGAGTCAATGTGCGGGGGCACCGGTTAGTCGAGGTAATTGAGGTAGTATGTACAGTGAGGGAAGAAAGTATTTGATCCCCTGCTGATTTTGTACGTTTGCCCAGTGACAAAGAAATGATCAGTCTATAATTTTAAATGGTAGGTTTATTTGAACAGTGAGAGACAGAATAACAACAAAACAATCCAGAAAAACACATTTCAAAAATGTTATGAATTGATTTGCATTTTAATGAGGGAAATAAGTATTTGACCCCTCTGCAAAACATTACTTAGTACTTGGTGGCAAAACCCTTGTTGGCAATCACAGAGGTCAGACGTTTCTTGTAGTTGGCCACCAGGTTTGCACACATCTCAGGAGGGATTTTGTCCCACTCCTGTTTGCAGATTTTCTCCAAGTCATTAAGGTTTCGAGGCTGGCGTTTGGCAACTCGAACCTTCAGCTCCCTCCACAGAGTTTCTATGGGATTAAGGTCTGGAGACTGGCTAGGCCACTCCAGGACCTTAATGTGCTTCTTCTTGAGCCACTCCTTTGTTGCCTTGGCCGTGTGATTTGGGTCATTGTCATGCTGGAACACCCATCCATGACCCATTTTCAATGCCCTGGCTGAGGGAAGGAGGTTCTCACCCAAGATTTGACGGTACATGACCCCGTCCATCGTCCCTTTGATGCGGTGAAGTCCCTTTAGCAGAAAAACACCCCCAAAGCATAATGTTTCCACCTCCATGTTTGACGGTGGGGATGGTGTTCTTGGGGTCATAGGCAGCATTCCTCCTCCTCCAAACACGGCGAGTTGAGTTGATAACAAAAAGCTCAATTTAGGTCTCATCTGACCACAACACTTTCACCCAGTTCTCCTCTGAATCATTCAGATGTTCATTGGCAAACTTCAGACAGGCCTGTATATGTGCTTTCTTGAGCAGGGGGACCTTGCAGGTGCTGCAGGATTTCAGTCCTTCACGGCGTAGTATGTTACCAATTGTTTTCTTGGTGACTATGGTCCCAGCTGCCTTGAGATCATTGACAAGATCCTCCTGTGTAGTTCTGGGCTGATTCCTCACCGTTCTCATGATCATTGCAACTCCACGAGGTGAGATCTTGCATGGAGCCCCAGGCCGAGGGAGATTGACAGTTCGTGTTTCTTCCATTTGCGAATAATCACACCAACTGTTGTCACCTTCTCACCAAGCTGCTTGGCGATGGTCTTGTAGCTCATTCCAGCCTTGTGTAGGTCTACAATCTTGTCCCTGACATCCTTGGAGAGCTCTTTGGTCTTGGCCATGGTGGAGAGTTTGGAATCTGATTGATTGATTGCTTCTGTGGACAGGTGTCTTTTATACAGGTAACAAGGTGAGATTAGGAGCGCTCCTTTTAAGAGTGTGCTCCTAATCTCAGCTCGTTACCTGTATAAAAGACACCTGGGAGCCAGAAATCTTTCTGATTGAGAGGGGGTCAAATACTTATTTTCCTCATTTAAAATGCTAATCAATTTATAACATTTTTGACATGTGTTTTTCTGGATTCTTTTGTTGTTATTCTGTCTCTCACTGTTCAAATAAACCTACCATTTAAATTATAGACTGATCATTTATTTGTCAGTGGGCAAACGTACAAAATCAGCAGGGGATCAAATACTTTTTCCCCCTCACTGTACATGTGGGTAGAGTTAAAGTGACTATGCATAGATAATAAACAGAGTAGCAGCAGAGTAAAAGAGGGGGTGGGGTGGGGTGTACAATGCAAATAGTCCGGGTAGCCATGATTAGCTGTTCCACTGTTGTGTCGTTGGCAAACTTAATGATGGGAGTACAGGAGGGGACTGAGCACGCACCCCTGAGGGGCCCCGTGTTGAGGATCAGCGTGGCAGATGTGTTGTTACCTACCCTTACCACCTGGGGGCGGCCCGTCAGGAAGTCCAGGATCCAGTTGCAAAGGGAGGTGTTTAGTCCCAGGGTCCTTAGCTTAGTGATGAGCTTTGAGGCTATGGTGTTGAACGCTGAACTGTAGTCAATGAATAGCATTCTCACGTAGGTGTTCCTCTTGTCCAGGTGGGAAAGGGCAGTGTGTAGTGCAATAAAGATTGCATCATCTGTGGATCTGTTGGGGCGGTATGCAAACTGGAGATGGTCTAGGGTTTCTGGGATAATGGTGTTGATGTGAGCCATGACCAGCCTTTCAAAGCACTTCATGGCTACAGATGTGAGTGCTACTGGTCGGTAGTCATTTAGGCAGGTTATGTTAATGTTCTTGGGCACAGGGACTATGGTGGTCTGCTTGAAACATGTTAGTATTACAGACTCAGTCAGGAAAATGTCAGTGAAGACACTTGCCAGTTGGTCAGCGCATGCTCGGAGTACACGTCCTGGTAATCCGTCTGGTCCTGCGGCCTTGTGAATGTTGACCTGCTTAAAAGTCTTACTCACATCGGCTACGGAGAGCGTGATCACATAGTCATCCGGAACAGCTGATGCTCTCATGCATGCTTCAGTGTTGCTTGCCTCGAAGCGAGCATAGAAGGGATTTAGCTCGTCTGGTAGGCTTGTGTCACTGGGCAGCTCGTGGCTGTGCTTCTCTTTGTAGTCTGTAATAGTTTGCAAGCCCTGCCAAATCCGACGAGCATCGGAGCCGGTGTAGTACGATTCAATCTTAGTCCTGTATTGACTCTTTGCCTGTTTGATGGTTCGTCGGAGTGCATAGCTGGATTTCTTATAAGCGTCCGGGTTAGAGTCCCGCTCCTTGAAAGCGGCAGCTCTACCCTTTAGCTCAGTGTGGATGTTGCCTGTAATCCATGGCTTCTGGTTGGGGTATGTACGTACGGTCACTGTGGGGACAATGTCGTTGATGCACTTATTGATGAAGCCAGTGACTGATGTGGTGTACTCCTCAATGCTATCGTAAGAATCCCAGAACATATTCCAGTCTGTGCTAGCAAAACAGTCCTGTAGTTTAGCATCTGCGTCATCTGACCACTTCCTTATTAACCGAGTCACTGGTGCTTCCTGCTTTAGTGATTGCTTATAAGCAGGAATCAGGAGGATATAGTTATAGTCAGATTTGCCAAATGGAGGGCGAGAGAGAGCTTTGTATGTGTCTCTGTGTGTGGAGTAAAGGTGGTCTGGAGTTTTTTTTTCTCTGGTTGCACATTCAACACGCTGGTAGAAATTCGGTAGTACGGATTTTAGTTTCCCTGCATTAAAGTCCCCGGCCACTAGGAACGCTGCCTCTGGATGAGTGTTTTCCTGTTTGCTTATGGCCCTATACAGCTCATTGAGTGCAATCTTAGTGCCAGCATCGGTTTGTGGTGGTAAATAGACAACTACGAAAAATATAGATGAAAACTCTCTTGGTAAATAGTGTGATCTACAGCTTATCATGAGATACTCTACCTCAGGCGAGCAAAACCTTGAGACTTCCTTAATATTAGATTTTATGCACCAGCTGTTGTTTACAAATATACACAGACCGCCACCCCTTGTCTTACCAGAGTCAGCCGTTCTATCCTGCCGATGAAGCGTATATCCCGCCAGCTGTATGTTATCCATGTCGTCGTTCAGCCACGATTCGGTGAAACATAAGATATTACAGTTTTTAATGTCTCGTTGGTAGGATAACCTTGATCTTAGGTCATTCAATTTATTTACAAATGATTGAACGTTGGCTAATAGTATGTGGACACAACCTCGTCAAACATCTCATTCCAAAATCATGGGCATTAATATGGAGTTGGTTTTCCCTTTGCTGCTATAACAGCCTCCATTCTTCTGGGAAGGCTTCCCACTTGATGTTGGAAAATTGTTGATGGGACTTGCTTCCATTCAGCCACAAGAGCATTAGTAATGTCGGGCACTGATGATGGGCGATTAGGCCTGGCTCGCAGTTGGAGTTCCAATTCATTCCAAAGGTGTTCGATGGGGTTGAGGTCAGGGCTCTGTGCAGGCCAGTCAAGTTCTTCCACACCGATCTCGACAAACCATTTCTGTATGGACCTCGCTTTGTGCACGGGGGCATTGTCATGCTGAAACAGGAAAGGGCCTTCCCCAAACTGTTGCCACAAAGTTGGAAGCACAGAATCGTCTAGAATGTAATTGTATTCTGTAGCGTTAAGATTTCCTTTCACTGGAACTAAGGGGTCTAGCCCGAACCATGAAAAACAGCCTCAGACCATTATTCCTCCTCCAACAAACTTTACAGTTGGCACTATGCATTGGGGCAGGTAGCATTCTCCTGGCATCCGCCAAACCCGGATTCGTCTGTCGGACTGCCAGATGGTGACGCGTGATTCATCACTCCAGAGAACGCGTTTCCACTGCTCCTGAGTCCAATGGCGCTGAGCTTTACACTACTCCAGCCGACGCTTGACATTGCGCATGGTGATCTTAGGCTTGTGTGCGGGTGCTCGGCCATGGAAACCCATTTTATGAAGCTCCCGACGAACAGTTATTGTGCTAACATTGCTTCCAGATGCAGTTTGGAACTCGGTAGTGAGTGTTGCAACCAACGACAGACGATTTTTACGCACTACGCGCTTCAGCACTCAGCAGTCTCGTTCTGTGAGCTTGTGTGGCCTACCAGTTTGTGGCTGAGCCGTTGTTGCTCCTAGACGTTTCCACTTGAAAATAACAGTACTTACAGTTGACTGGGACAGCTCTAGCAGGACAGAAATTTTACGAAGTGACTTGTTGGAAAGGTGGCATCCTATGACGGTGTTGTTCTCAGCCACAGTGCTCGTGCACGAACTTTACTATTTGCATTTCGAAACGCTCCTAATTAACCATACAGTGGGGAAAAAAAGTATTTAGTCAGCCACCAATTGTGCAAGTTCTCCCACTTAAAAAGATGAGAGAGGCCTGTAATTTTCATCATAGGTACACGTCAACTATGACAGACAAATTGAGGGAAAAAAATCCTGAAAATCCCATTGTAGGATTTTTAATGAATTTATTTGCAAATTATGGTGGAAAATAAGTATTTGGTCACCTACAAACAAGCAAGATTTCTGGCTCTCACAGACCTGTAACTTCTTCTTTAAGAGGCTCCTCTGTCCTCCACTCGTTACCTGTATTAATGGCACCTGTTTGAACTTGTTATTAGTATAAAATACACCTGTCCACAACCTCAAACAGTCACACTCCAAACTTCACAATGGCCAAGACCAAAGAGCTGTCAAAGGACACCAAAAACAAAATTGTAGACCTGCAACAGGCTGGGAAGACTGAATCTGCAATAGGTAAGCAGCTTGGTTTGAAGAAATCAACTGTGGGAGCAATTATTAGGAAATGGAAGACATACAAGACCACTGATAATCTCCCTCGATCTGGGGCTCCACGCAAGATCTCACCCCGTGGGGTCAAAATGATCACAAGAACGGTGAGCAAAAATCCCAGAACCACACGGGGGACCTAGTGAATGACCTGCAGAGAGCTGGGACCAAAGTAACAAAGCCAACCATCAGTAACACACTACGCCGCCAGGGACTCAAATCCTGCAGTGCGAGAGGTGTCCCCTGCTTAAGCCAGTACATGTCCAGGCCCGTCTGAAGTGCATTTGGATGATCCAGAAGAGGATTGGGAGAATGTCATATGGTCAGATGAAACCAAAATATAACTTTTTGGTAAAAACTCAACTCGTCATGTTTGGAGGACAAAGAATGCTGAGTTGCATCCAAAGAACACCATACCTACTGTGAAGCATGGGGTTGGAAACATCATGATTTGGGGCTGTTTTTCTGCAAAGGGACCAGGATGACTGATCCGTGTAAAGGAAAGAATGAATGGGGCCATGTATCGTGAGATTTTGAGTGAAACCCTCCTTCCATCAGCAAGGGCATTGAAGATGAAACGTGGCTGGGTCTTTCAGCATGACAATGATCCCAAACACACCGCCCGGGCAACGAAGGAGTGGCTTCGTAAGAAGCATTTCAAGGTCCTGGAGTGGCCTAGCCAGTCTCCAGATCTCAACCCCATAGAAAATCTTTGGAGGGAGTTGAAAGTCTGTGTTGCCCAGCGACAGCCCCAAAACATCACTGCTCTAGAGGAGATCTGCATGGAGGAATGGGCCAAAATACCAGCAACGGTGTGTGAAAACCTTGTGAAGACTTACAGAAAACGTTTGACCTGTGTCATTGCCAACAAAGGGTATATAACAAAGTATTGAGAAACTTTTGTTATTGACCAAATACTTATTTTCCACCATCATATGCCAATAAATTCATAAAAAATCCTACAATGTGATTTTCTGGATTTTTTTCCTCATTTTGTCTGTCATAGTTGACGTGTACCTATGATGAAAATTACAGGCCTCTCTCATCTTTTTAAGTGGGAGAACTTGCACAATTGGTGGCTGACTAAATACTTTTTTCCCCCACTGTATATGGTCAAATTCATCCCTTTAAAGCCCATGGGGAATATACAGTATTGCGCCATACCATGAAATACCACCGCGCAACCAGAAAATGCAAATAATTGTTTGCAAAACTTTTCAGAGACTGAAATAGAGGTGTTAGTGTCAGAGATTGAGTACAACCAAAAGGTTTTATTTGGCTCGCTCAGTTGTGGTTTGACCAATACAAATAAAAAACATAGCTACAAAGAGAGGACCATCTCACTTTCAGTTATTTGAAAAGGAAATAATCTCCCAAATATCACGATTTCTAAAGCAAGCCATAGAAAGTTGGTTGCAATTTCAATTTAATCCTCCAGAAACGACAGAACAAATATTGTGGTTGAACTCAAATATACTAATTGATTAAAAAAAACATTATTTTTTTAAAGATATGGCATATACAGTGGGGAAAAAAAGTATTTAGTCAGCCACCAATTGTGCAAGTTCTCCCACTTAAAAAGATGAGAGAGGCCTGTAATTTTCATCATAGGTACACGTCAACTATGACAGACAAATTGAGAAAAAAATTTCCAGAAAATCACATTGTAGGATTTTTTATGAATTTATTTGCAAATTATGGTGGAAAATAAGTATTTGGTCACCTACAAACAAGCAAGATTTCTGGCTCTCATAGACCTGTAACTTCTTCTTTAAGAGGCTCCTCTGTCCTTCACTTGTTACCTGTATTAATGGCACCTGTTTGAACTTGTTATCAGTATAAAAGACACCTGTTCACAACCTCAAACAGTCACACTCCAAACTCCACTATGGCGAAGACCAAAGAGCTGTCAAAGGACACCAGAAACAAAATTGTAGACCTGCACCAGGCTGGGAAGACTGAATATGCAATAGGTAAGCAGCTTGGTTTGAAGAAATCAACTGTGGGAGCAATTATTGGGAAATGGAAGACATACAAGACCACTGATAATCTCCCTCGATCTGGGGCTCCACACAAGATCTCACCCCGTGGGGTCAAAATGATCACAAGAACGGTGAGCAAAAATCCCAGAACCACACGGGGGGACCTAGTGAATGACCTGCAGAGAGCTGGGACCAAAGTAACAAAGCCTACCATCAGTAACACACTACGCCGCCAGGGACTCAAATCCTGCAGTGCAAGACGTGTCCCCCTGCTTAAGCCAGTACATGTCCAGGCCCGTCTGAAGTTTGCTAGAGTGCATTTGGATGATCCAGAAGAGGATTGGGAGAATGTCATATGAAACCTAAATATAACTTTTTGGTAAAAACTCAACTCGTCGTGTTTGGAGGACAAAGAATGCTGAGTTGCATCCAAAGAACACCATACCTACTGTGAAGCATGGGGGTGGAAACATCATGCTTTGGGGCTGTTTTTCTGCAAAGGGACCAGGACGACTGATCCGTGTAAAGGAAAGAATGAATGGGGCCATGTATCGTGAGATTGAGTGAAAACCTCCTTCCGTCAGCAAGGGCATTGAAGATGAAACGTGGCTGGGTCTTTCAGCATGACAATGATCCCAAACACACCGCCGGGCAACGAAGGAGTGGCTTCGTCTGAAGCATTTCAAGGTCCTGGAGTGGCCTAGCCAGTCTCCAGATCTCAACCCCATAGAAAATCTTTGGAGGGAGTTGAAAGTCTGTGTTGCCCAGCGACAGCCCCAAAACATCACTGCTTTAGAGGAGATCTGCATGGAGGAATGGGCCAAAATACCAGCAACAGTGTGTGACAACCTTGTGAAGACTTACAGAAAACGTTTGACCTGTGTCATTGCCAACAAAGGGTATATAACAAAGTATTGAGAAACTTTTGTTATTGACCAAATACTTATTTTCCACCATAATTTGCAAATAAATTCATTAAAAATCCTACAATGTGTTTTTCTGGATTTTTTTCCCTCATTTTGTCTGTCCTAGTTGACTTGTACCTATGATGAAAATTACAGGCCTCTCTCATCTTTTTAAGTGGGAGAACTTGCACAATTGGTGGCTGACTAAATACTTTTTTCCCCCACTGTAGAAGCAAATCGGATGGACATCATGAAAATGATCGGAGAGGTTGAGGGTAGAGGAAGTTCAGGAGTAAAAACAAACATATAATTGTGTCCATAAAATGTATATAGTATGTATAAACTGGAAGTAGAGACCTAAGCGTTGTTGTTCACTAGTTTACTCCAATTACTTGATAAAGCAGCAGCAGCAGTCGGGAGAGGTTGTGTTTTTCTCTAGCTCTCTAGCTGGAGGTAAGCAGGAGGTAAGCTTCTCATTTGGTGTTGAGTAAAGCTTAACCATGTATTAGATCGTAGGTTGGTAGTTAGTTGTAGTTAGGTATTGTATTTATTATAGGTTAGTATTGTTGTTATTGTAGGTTTCCGTAGGTAATTGTAGGTTAGTATCGAAGCACGAGGCTAGCTAGCTAGCAGGTAGCTACTGGTAACGATTAGCAACGATTAGCAACGGTGGAGAGCTTCTCATATGGTGTTGAGTAACGCTTAACCATGTATTAGATCGTAGGTTGGTAGTTAGTTGTAGTTAGGTATTGTATTTATCATAGGTTAGTATTGTTGTTATTGTAGGTTTCCGTAGGTAATTGTAGGTTAGTATCGAAGCACGAGGCTAGCTAGCTAGCGGGTAGCTACTGGTAACGATTAGCAATCGATTAGCAACGGTGGAGAGCTTCTCATATGGTGTTGAGTAAAGCTTAACCATATATTAGATCGTAGGTTGGTAGTTAGTTGTAGTTAGGTATTGTATTTATTATAGGTTAGTATTGTTGTTATTGTAGGTTTCCGTAGGTAATTGTAGGTTAGTATCGAAGCACGAGGCTAGCTAGCTAGCAGGTAGCTACTGGTAACGATTAGCAACGATTAGCAACGGTGGAGAGCTTCTCATATGGTGTTGAGTAACGCTAACCATGTATTAGATCGTAGGTTGGTAGTTAGTTGTAGTTAGGTATTGTATTTATCATAGGTTAGTATTGTTGTTATTGTAGGTTTCCGTAGGGTAATTGTAGGTTAGTATCGAAGCACGAGGCTAGCTAGCTAGCGGGTAGCTACTGGTAACGATTAGCAACCGATTAGCAACGGTGGAGAGCTTCTCATATGGTGTTGAGTAAAGCTTAACCATATATTAGATCGTAGGTTGGTAGTTAGTTGTAGTTAGGTATTGTATTTATTATAGGTTAGTATTGTTGTTATTGTAGGTTTCCGTAGGTAATTGTAGGTTAGTATCGAAGCACGAGGCTAGCTAGCTAGCGGGTAGCTACTGGTAACGATTAGCTGTTTCCAATGTTAAATGTGCTGCTAGCCAACGTTTAATTTTTGCTGCGTTATGCGTTATGAAAGGAACTAGACACGGACATGAATTATCTGTTTAGTGTGCTAACACACTCTTGGCAGTTTGTTGTAACCAAGTATTGGTGCTAAATTGTGTGTTAATGGATGCTAGCTTGCTAGTTAGCTACGCGTCATAGCTAGGTATCGTGGGTAGTTACTGTGTCTTGGCAGTGTCTTCCGCCGTGCCGGCTGTAGCACGAAGCGAGCTAACTAGCCGTTTTTTCGAACAGAGTCAGAGTCAACACAGTAGCCATTGTGTGCCGGGTGTAGCAGAGCTAGCTAGCTAGAAGTTCTTCAAAAAGTCAACACAGTGGCCATTGCTAGCTACCCAACACGACCAGCGAACTGTACGGTAGTAGCTAATTACAATATACTTGTCCTAGCTAGCCAACGTTGAATCATTGCTGCGTCAGAAAGGAACTTGACACAGACACGAATGATCTGTTTAGTGTGTTATCACACTATTGGTGGTTTGCTGTGACCAAGTGTTTGTGCTAAACTGTGTGTTACTGGATGCTAGCATGCTAGTTAGCTAGTTAACACACTATTGGTGGTTTGTTGTGACCAAGTATTGGTGCTTAACTGTGTGTTAAACTGTGTGTTATTGGATGCTAGCATGCTAGTCAGCTATGGTGTCATAGTTAGCTAGCTGAATAAAGTGGGTTGAGTCTATTCCTTTAAACATTGAACAACTGTGGTTCACAACAATTTCTGATTTCTAAAGGTGGAAGTTGGGAGAGTTTTTGTTCGGGTGGTTCAGTGAAACAATTTTAGTTTCTGAGGTAGAAGTTTTTGGTGAGGGAGGCCCCCTCTCTCCTCTCCCAGATGCTTAGCTCATTTCATTCCGATCTCCTCTGCATTTTTGTAGCCATTTGCTACAGCCTGTCAACTATGCCTCTGCCTATCCCTGTTCTCTCCTCTCTGCACAGGCTACACAAACAACGCACCACACCGCGCGGCGCTGCCTCTCTAACCTGGTGGTCCCTGCACGCACCCCCTCACCTGGAGTTCCAGGTCGCAGGCAGCCTCTGGAACTGCCGTTCTGCTGCCAACAAAGCTGACTTCATCCCAGCCTATGCCAACCTCCAGTCCCTCGACTTCCTGGCGCTGACGGAAACATGGATCACCACTGAAAACACGGCTACTCCTACTGCTCTCTCCTCGTCTGACCATGTGTTCGCATACCCCGAGAGCATCTGGTCAGAGGGGTGGTGGTACAGGAATCCTCATCTCTCCCAAGTGGACATTCTCAATTTTTCCCCCTAACCCATCTGTCTATCTCCTCATTTGAATTCCATGCTGTCACAGTCACTAGCCCATTTAAGCTTAATATCCTTGTCATCTATCGCCCTCCAGGTTCCCTTGGAGAGTTCATCAACGAGCTTGACGCCTTGATAAGTTCCTTTCCTGAGATGGCTCACCCCTCACAGTTTTGGGGGATTTCAACCTCCCTATGTCCACATATGACTCATTTCTCTCTGCCTCCTTCTTTCCACTCCTCTCCTCTTTTGACCTCACCCTCTCACCGTCCCCCTACTCACAAGGCAGGCAATACGCTTGACCTCATCTTCACTAGATGCTGCTCCTCTACTAATCTCACTGCAACTCCCTCCAAGTCTCCGACCACTACTTTGTTTCCTTTTCTCTCTCGCTCTCCTCCCACACTACTCACTCTGCCCCTACACAGATGGTAATGCGCCGCCGCAACCTTCGCTCTCTCTCTCCCACTACTCTCTCCTCTTCCATCCTATCATCTCTTCCCCTCTGCTCAATCCTTCTCCCTCCAATCTCCTGATTCTGCCTCCTCAACCCTCCTCTCCTCCCTTTCTGCATCCTTTGACTCTCTGTGTCCCCTATCCTCCCGGCCGGCTCGGTCCTCCCCTCCTGCTCCGTGGCTTGATGACTCACTGCGAGCTCACAGAACAGAGCTCCGGGCAGCGGGCGGAAATGGAAGAAAACTAAACTCCCCTACCGACCTGGCATCTTTTCACTCCCTCCTCTCTACATTTTCTTCATCTGTTTCTGCTGCTAAGGCCACCTTCTACCCTCTAAATTCCAAGCATCTGCCTCTAACCCTAGGAAGCTCTTTTGCCACATTTTCCTCCCTCCTGAATCCCCCCTCCTCCTCTCTCTCTGTGGATGACTTCGTCAACCACTTTGAAAAGAAGGTTGACGACATCCGATCCTCGTTTGTTAAGTCTAATGACACTGCTGGTCCTGCTCACACTGCCCTACCCTATGCTTTGACTTCTTTCTCCCCTCTCTCTCCAGATAAAATCCTGCGACTTGTGACTGCAGGCCGCCCAACAACCTGCCCGCTTGACCCCATCCCCTCCTCCCTTCTCCAGACCATCTCCGGTGACCTTCTCCCCTACCTCACCTCGCTGATCAACTCATCCTTGACCGCCCGGCCATGTCCCTTCCGTCTTCAAGAGAGCGAGAGTTGCTCCCCTTCTCAAAAAAACCAACACTCGACCCCACTGATGTCAACAACTACAGACCAGTATCCCTTCTCTCTTTTCTTTCCAAAACTATTGAGCGTGCCGTCTTTAGCCAACTCTCTTGCTATCTCTCTCAGAATGACCTTCTTGATCCAAACCAATCAGGTTTCAGGACTGGTCATTCAACTGAGACTGCTCTCCTCTGTGTCACGGAGACTCTCCGCACTGCTAAAGCTAACTCTCTCTCCTCTGCTCTTGTCCTTCTAGACCTGTCTGCTGCCTTTGATACTGTGAACCATCAGATCCTCCTCTCCACCCTCTCCGAGCTGGGCATCTCCGGCGCGGCTCACTCCTGGATTGCGTCCTACCTGACCGGTCGCTCCTACCAAGTGGCGTGGCGAGAAGCTGTCTCCGCACCACGTGCTCTCACCACTGGTGTCCCCCAAGGCTCAGTTCTAGGCCCTCTCCTTTTCTCCCTATACACCAAGTCACTTGGCTCTGTCATATCCTCACATGGTCTCTCCTATCATTGCTACGCTGACGATACACAACTAATCTTCTCCTTTCCCCCTTCTGATAACCAGGTGGCGAATCGCATCTCTGCATGTCTGGCAGACATATCAGTATGGATGACGGATCACCACCTCAAGCTGAACCCTGGCAAGACGGAGCTGCTCTTCCTCCCGGGGAAGGACTGCCCGTTCCATGATCTCGCCATCACGGTTGACAACTCCGCTGTGTCCTCCTCCCAGAGTGCGAAGAGCCTAGGCGTGACCCTGGACAACACCCTGTCGTTCTCCGCCAACATCAAGGCGGTGACCCGCTCCTGCAGGTTCATGCTCTACAACATTCGGAGAGTACGACCCTGCCTTACACAGGAAGCGGCACAGGTCCTAATCCAGGCACTTGTCATCTCCCGTCTGGACTACTGCAACTCGCTGTTGGCTGGCCTCCCTGCCTGTGCCATTAAACCCCTACAACTCATCCAGAATGCCGCAGCCCGTCTGGTGTTCAACCTTCCCAAGTTCTCTCACGTCACCCCCCTCCTCCGCACACTCCACTGGCTTCCAGTTGAAGCTCGCATCCGCTACAAGACCATGGTGCTTGCCTATGGAGCAGTGAGGGGAACGGCACCTCTGTACCTTCAGGCTCTGATCAGTCCCTACACCCAAACGAGGGCATTGCGCTCATCCACCTCTGGCCTGCTGGCTCCCTTCCTCTGCGGAAGCATAGTTCCCGCTCAGCCCAGTCAAAACTGTTCGCTGCTCTGGCACCCCAATGGTGGAACAAGCTCCCTCACGACGCCAGGACAGCGGAGTCACTCACCACCTTCCGGAGACATTTGAAACCCCACCTCTTTAAGGAATACCTGGGATAGGATAAAGGAATCCTTCTACCCCCCCCCCCAATTGTAAAGTGGTTATCCCACTGGCTATAGGGTGAACGCACCAATTTGTGAGTCGCTCTGGCTAAGAGCGTCTGCTAAATGACGTTAATGTGCCCTTGAGCAAGGCACTTAACCCTAATTGCTCCTGTAAGTCGCTCTGGATAAGAGCGTCTGCTAAATGACTAAAATGTAAATGTAAATGTAAATGGGTGGTGGGGTTGGAAAGTAATAAAGGGATTTTTTTTTTTTTTTTTAAGGATATGTATATACACTACCGTTCAAAAAGTTTGGGGTCACTTAGAAATGTCCATTAAAATAACATCAAATTGATCAGAAATACAGTGTAGATATTATTAATGTTGTAAATGGCTATTGTAGCTGGGATTGGCAGATTTTTTATGGAATATCTACAGTTGAAGTCAGAAGTTTACATACACCTTAGCTAAATACATTTAAACTCAGTTTTTCACAATTCCTGACATTTAATCCTAGAAAAAATGCCCTGTCTTAGGTCAGTTAGGATCACCACTTTATTCTAAGAAAGTAAAATGTCAGAATAATAGTAGAGAGAATGATTTATTTCAGCTTTTATTTCTTTCATCACATTCCCAGTGGGTCAAACGTTTACATACACTCAATTAGTATTTGGCAGCATTGCCTTTAAATTGTTTAACTTGTGAATTTTGGCCCATTCCTCCTGACAGAGCTGGTGTAACTGAGTCAGGTTAGTAGGCCTCCTTGCTCGCACACGCTTTTTCAGTTCTGCCCACACATTTTCTATAGGATTGAGGTCAGGGCTTTGTGATGGCCACTCCAATACCTTGACTTTGTTGTCCTTAAGCCATAACTTTGGAAGTATGCTTGGGGTCTTTGTCCATTTGGAAGACCCATTTGCGACCAAGCTTTAACTTCCTGACTGATGTCTTGAGATGTTGCTTCAATATATCCACATAGTTTTCCTTCCTCATGATGCCATCTATTTTGTGAAGTGCACCAGTCCCTCCTGCAGTAAAGCACCCCCACAGCATGATGCTGCCACCCCCGTGCCTCACGGTTGGGATGGTGTTCTTCGGCTTGCAAGCAACCCCCTTTTTCCTCCAAACATAACGATGGTCATTATGGCCAAACAGTTCTATTTTTGTTTCATCAGACCAGAGGACATTTCTCCAAAAAGTACGATCTTTGTCCCCATGTGCAGTTGCAAACCGTAGTCTGGCTTTTTAATGGCAGTTTTGGAGCAGTGGCTTCTTCCTTGCTGAGCGGCCTTTCAGGTTATGTCGATATAGGACTCGTTTTACTGTGGATATAGATACTTTTGTACCTGTTTCCTCCAGCATCTTCACAAGGTCCTTTGCTGTTGTTCTGGGATTGATTTGCACTTTTCGCACCAAAGTACGTTCATCTCTAGGAGACAGAACGCATCTCCTTCCTGAGTGGTATGACGGCTGCGTGGTCCCATGGTGTTTATACTTGCGTACTATTGTTTGTACAGATGAACGGGGTACCTTCAGGCATTTGGAAATTGCTCCCAAGGATGAACCAGACTTGTGGAGGTCTACCATTTTTTTTCTGAGGTCTTGGCTGATATCTATTGATTTTCCCATGATGTCAAGCAAAGAGGCACTGTGTTTGAAGGTAGGCCTTGAAATACATCCACAGGTACACCTCCAATTTACTCAAATTATGTCAATTAGCCTATCAGAAGCTTCTAAAAACATCATTTTCTGGAATTTTCCAAGCTGTTTAAAAGGCACAGTCAACTTAGTGTATGTAAACTTCTGACCCACTGGAATTGTGATACAGTGAATTATAAGTGAAATAATCTGTCTGTAAACAATTGTTGTAAAAATTACTTGTGTCATGCACAATGTAGACTTGCCAAAACTATAGTTTTTGTGGAGTGGTTGAAAAAACGAGTTTTAATGACTCCAACCTAAGTGTATGTAAACTTCCGACTTCAACTGTACATTGGCGTACAGAGGCCCATTATCAGCAACCATCAGTCCTGTGTTCCAATGGCACGTTGTGTTTGCTAATCCAAGTTTATCATTTTTAAAAGGCTAATTGATCATTAGAAAACCCTTTTGCAATTATGGTAGCACAGCTGAAAACTGTTGTGCTGATTAAAGAAGCAATAAAACTGGCCTTCTTGAGACTAGTTGAGTATCTGGAGCATTAGCAATTGTGGGTTCGATTACAGGCTCAAAATGGCCAGAAACAAATAACTTTCTTCTGAAATTCGTCAGTCTATTATTGTTCTGAGAAAGGAAGGCTATTCCATGCGAGAAATTGCCAAGAAACTGAAGATCTCGTACAACGCTGTGTACTACTCCCTTCACAGAACAGCGCAAACTAGCACTAACCAGAATAGAAAGAGGAGTGAGAGGCCCCGGTGCACAACTGAGCAAGAGGACAAATACATTAGTGTCTAATTTGAGAAACAGACGCCTCACAGGTCCTCAACTGGCAGCTTCATTAAATAGTACCCGCAAAACACCATTCTCAACTTCAACAGTGAAGAGGCGACTCCTGGATGCTGACCTTCTAGGCAGAGTTGCAAAGAAAAAGCCATATCTCAGACTGTTTAATATTTGAGATTCTTCAAATAGCCACCCTTTGCCTTGATGACAGCTTTGCACACTCTTGGCATTCTCTCAACCAGCTTCATGAGTTAGTCACCTGGAAAGCATTTCAATTAACAGGCGTGCCTTCTTAGAAGTTCATTTGTGAAATGTATTTCCTTCTTAATGCGTTTGAGCCAATCAGCTGTGTTGTGACAAGGTAGGGGGGGTATACAGAAGATAGCCCTATTTGGTAAAAGACCAAGTCCATATTATTGCAAGAACAGCTCAAATAAGCAAAGAGAAACGACAGTCCATCATTACTTTAAGACATGAAGGTCAGTCAATACGGAACATTTCAAGAACTTTGAACGTTTCTTCAAGTGCAGTCGCAAAAACCATCAAGCGCTATGATGAAATTGTCTCTGCTGCAGAGGATAAGTTCATTAGTTACCAGCCTCAGAAATTGCAGCCCAAATAAATACTTCACAGAGTTCAAGTCACAGACACATCTCAACATCAACTGTTCAGAGGGGACTGCTTGGGCCAAGGAACACGAGCAATGGACATTAGACCGGTGGAAATTAGTAATTTGGTCTGGAGTACAAATTTGAGATCTTTGGTTCTAACCACAGTGTCTTTGTGAGACGCAGTGTGGGTGAACGGATGATCTCCGCATGTGTATTTCCCACCATAAAGCATGGAGGAGGAGGTGTTATGGTGTGGGGGTGCTTTGCTGGTGACACTGTCTGTGATTTATTTAGAATTCAAGGCACAATTAACCAGCATGGCTATCACAGCATTCTGCAGCGATAAGCCATCCCATCTGGTTTGGGCTTAGTGGGACTATCATTTGTTTTTCAACAGGACTATGACCCAACACACCTCCAGGCTGTGTAAGGGCTATTTTACCCTGAAGGAGAGTGATGGAGTGCTGCATCAGATGGCTTGCCTCCACAATCCCCCGACATCAAACCAATTGAAATGGTTTGGGATGAGTCGGAAGGCAGAGTGAAGGAAAAGCAGCCAACAAGTGCTCAGCATATGTGGGAACTCCTTCAAGACTGTTAGAAAAGCATTCCAGGTGAAGCTGGTTGAGAGAATGCCAAGAGTGTGCAAAGCTGTCATCAAGGAAAAGGGTGGCTATTTGAAGAATCTCAAATATATTTTGATTTGTTTAACACTTTTGGTTACTACATGATTCCATGTGTTATTTCATAGTTTTGATGTCTTCACTATTATTCTACAGTGTAGAAAATAATAAAAATAAAGAAAAACCCTTAAATGAGTAGGTGTGTCCAAACTTTTGACTGGTACTTTTGACTGGTACATCATTATCTGATGAAATTGCTTTAGAAAGACAGGGATGCTTTCTCTCCCCCCTCCTGTTTGCAAAGGCAATTGAACTGCTAGCAGAAAGAATTAGACAGGACCCAAATGTAACGGGTATCATTATTTGTAAACATGAATATAAACTAAATGTATCTGTATATCTATCTACTTAAATATATATATAAATACATATTTGCAAGAAGAAAAAAACATGGGGGATTGGAAGTAATGCAGACAACTACATTGATGGAAGTTACAAAAAATAACAAATGTAGAAAATAAAAAAAGAGGGAAAAAAGAAGAGGACCATTAGAACAATTCAAGTTGCTTTAGCAATGGTATTATTCTTTTTGTACTTGTTACCACTTTTTTCGCCCCAATTTCTTGATATCCAAATTGGTAGTTACAGTCTTGTCCCATCGCTGCAACTCCCGTACAGACTCAGGAGAGGCGAATGTCGAGAGCCATGGGTCCTCCGAAACACGAACCCGCACTGCTTCTTGACACACTGCTTGCTTTACCCGGAAGCCAGCCACACCAATGTGTCGGAGGAAATCACTGTACAGCTGGCGACCGAAGTCAGTGTGCATGCGCCACAAGGAGTCGCTAGAGCGCGATGGGACAAGGACATCCCAGCCGGCCAAACCCTCCCCTAACCCGGATGACGCTGGGCCAATTGTGCGCCGCCTTATGGGTCTCCCGGTCGCGGCCGGCTGCGACACAGCCCGGGATCGAACCCGGATCTGTAGTGATGCCTCTAGCACTGCGATGCAGTGCCTTACACAGCTGCGCCACTTGGGAGGCAGCAATGGCAAATTTACTTCAAATGAGTAGGCATCACTCACCAATAGGTCATCCATCCTCAACAGCTCCATCCTGTAGACGTATAGGCCAACATTGCTGTTCTGCAGAATGAATGAGTCGTGCGTTCCACCTGGCCACCACATTCAGAAGCATTTTTTGCGCATCACTTAATCTATTACCTGCTCATTAAGAGTGGAAGCCTTTTCTGTTCACATAGTTGAACTTGTTTTGGGATGGTGCTTTTATGGCGATGTGGGTGCTGTCTATTGCTCCGTTAGTATTTGGGAACCCATTGATGGCAAAGAAACCCCTCTTGATTTCAACCTGTTGTGCGATGGTGTATGGAAATTGTATACAGTGGGGGAAAAAAGTATTTAGTCAGCCACCAATTGTGCAAGTTCTCCCACTTAAAAAGATGAGAGAGGCCTGTAATTTTCATCATAGGTACACGTCAACTATGACAGACAAAATGAGAAAAAGAAATCCAGAAAATCACATTGTAGGATTTTTAATGAATTTATTTGCAAATTATGGTGGAAAATAAGTATTTGGTCAATAACAAAAGTTTCTCAATACTTTGTTATATACCCTTTGTTGGCAATGACACAGGTCAAACGTTTTCTGTAAGTCTTCACAAGGTTTTCACACACTGTTGCTGGTATTTTGGCCCATTCCTCCATGCAGATCTCCTCTAGAGCAGTGATGTTTTGGGGCTGTCGCTGGGCAACACGGACTTTCAACTCCCTCCAAAGATTTTCTATGGGGTTGAGATCTGGAGACTGGCTAGGCCACTCCAGGACCTTGAAATGCTTCTTACGAAGCCACTCCTTCATTGCCCGGGCGGTGTGTTTGGGATCATTGTCATGCTGAAAGACCCAGCCACGTTTCATCTTCAATGCCCTTGCTGATGGAAGGAGGTTTTCACTCAAAATCTCACGATACATGGCCCCATTCATTCTTTCCTTTACACAGATCAGTCGTCCTGGTCCCTTTGCAGAAAAACAGCCCCAAAGCATGATGTTTCCACCCCCATGCTTCACAGTAGGTATGGTGTTCTTTGGATGCAACTCAGCATTCTTTGTCCTGCAAACACGACGAGTTGAGTTTTTACCAAAAAGTTATATTTTGGTTTCATCTGACCATATGACATTCTCCCAATCCTCTTCTGGATCATCCAAATCCACTCTAGCAAACTTCAGATGGGCCTGGACATGTACTGGCTTAAGCAGGGGGACACGTCTGGCACTGCAGGATTTGAGTCCCTGGCGGCGTAGTGTGTTACTGATGGTAGGCTTTGTTACTTTGGTCCCAGCTCTCTGCAGGTCATTCACTAGGTCCCCCGTGTGGTTCTGGGATTTTTGCTCACCGTTCTTGTGATCATTTTGACCCCACGGGGTGAGATCTTGCGTGGAGCCCCAGATCGAGGGAGATTATCAGTGGTCTTGTATGTCTTCCATTTCCTAATAATTGCTCCCACAGTTGATTTCTTCAAACCAAGCTGCTTACCTATTGCAGATTCAGTCTTCCCAGCCTGGTGCAGGTCTACAATTTTGTTTCTGGTGTCCTTTGACAGCTCTTTGGTCTTGGCCATAGTGGAGTTTGGAGTGTGACTGTTTGAGGTTGTGGACAGGTGTCTTTTATACTGATAACAAGTTCAATCAGGTGCCATTAATACAGGTAACGAGTGGAGGACAGAGGAGCCTCTTAAAGAAGAAGTTACAGGTCTGTGAGAGCCAGAAATCTTGCTTGTTTGTAGGTGACCAAATACTTATTTTCCACCATAATTTGCTAATAAATTCATTAAAAGATCCTACAATGTGATTTTCTGGATTTTTTTCCCTCAATTTGTCTGTCATAGTTGACGTGTACCTATGATGAAAATTACAGGCCTCTCTTATCTTTTTAAGTGGGAGAACTTGCACAATTGGTGGCTGACTAAATACTTTTTTTCCCCACTGTATGTTACAGTTCATTTAGCTGACGATTGCCTCCAAGACAGCTCGTCGAGGGATGCGAGATGCCGATCGGCAAGCTCCCGCTGAAAAGTGGCCATTGAAAAAAAAAACGAGGATGGATACACTTTGATCTGCACCAGAATGGCATGCGTTTCCCTTTCTAAAGTACAGTGAGGGAAAAAAGTATTTGATCCCCTGCTGATTTTGTATGTTTGCCCACTGACAAAGAAATGATCAGTCTATAATTTTAATGGTAGGTTTATTTGAACAGTGAGAGACAGAATAACAACAAAACAATCCAGAAAAACGCATGTCAAAAATGTTATAAATTGATTTGCATTTTAATGAGGGAAATAAGTATTTGACCCACTCTCAATCAGAAAGATTTCTGGCTCCCAGGTGTCTTTTATACAGGTAATGAGCTGAGATTAGGAGCACACTCTTAAAGGCAGTGCTTCTAATCTCAGCTTGTTAACTGTATAAAAGACACCTGTCCACAGAAGCAATCAATCAGATTCCAAGCTCTCCACCATGGCCAAGACCAAAGAGCTCTCCAAGGATGTCAGGGACAAGATTGTAGACCTACACAAGGCTGGAATGGGCTACAAGACCATCGCCAAGCAGCTTGGTGAGAAGGTGACAACAGTTGGTGCGATTATTCACAAAATGGAAGAAACACAAAATAACTGTCAATCTCCCTCGGCCTGGGGCTCCATGTAAGATCTCACCTCGTGGAGTTGCAATGATCATGAGAACGGTGAGGAATCAGCCCAGAACTACACGGGAGGATCTTGTCAATGATCTCAAGGCAGCTGGGACCATAGTCACCAAGAAAACAATTGGTAACACACTACGCTGTGAAGGACTGAAATCCTGCAGTGCCCGCAAGGCCCCCCTGCTCAAGAAAGCACATATACAGGCCCGTCTGAAGTTTGCCAATGAACATCTGAATGATTCAGAGGAGAACTGGGTGAAAGTGTTGTGGTCAGATGAGACCGAAATCGAGCTCTTTGCCATCAACTCAACTCGCCGTGTTTGGAGGAGGAGGAATGCTGACCCCAAGAACACCATCCCCACCGTCAAACATGGAGGTGGAAACATTATGCTTTGGGGGTGTTTTTCTGCTAAGGGGACAGGATAACTTCACCGCATCAAAGGGACGATGGACGGGGCCATGTACCGTCAAATCTTGGGTGAGAACCTCCTTCCCTCAGCCAGGGCATTGAAAATGGGTCGTGGATGGGTATTCCAGCATGACAATGACACAAAACACACGGCCAAGGCAACAAAGGAGTGGCTCAAGAAGAAGCACATTAAGGTCCTGGAGTGGCCTAGCCAGTCTCCAGACCTTAATCCCATAGAAAATCTGTGGAGGGAGCTGAAGGTTCGAGTTGCCAAACGCCAGCCTCGAAACCTTAATGACTTGGAGAAGATCTGCAAAGAGGAGTGGGACAAAATCCCTTCTGAGATGTGTGCAAACCTGGTGGCCAACTACAAGAAACGTCTGACCTCTTTGGTTGCCAACAAGGGTTTTGCCACCAAGTACTAAGTAATGTTTTGCAGAGAGGTCAAATCCTTATTTCCCTCATTAAAATGCAAATCAATTTATAACATTTTTGACATGCGTTTTTCTGGATTTTTTTGTTGTTATTCTGTCTCTCACTGTTTAAATAAACCTACCATTAAAATTATAGACTGATCATTTCTTTGTCAGTGGGCAAACGTACAAAATCAGCAGGGATCAAATACTTTTCCCCCCTCACTGTAGGTCTTAAATCCTCAAAAGATCCTATATAATTGGTTTTGGAAAATTATATCTGATGAGCCAATCTGTACTTTCTGCAAAAAAAGTCCCACCGGTCTCTAAAAACACGCTCTCTGCGAAATGCAGCGAGTGCCAAATCTTCTAACAGAGCAAGATCATTCATTTCTCATTCGATTTCCCATTATCTCTGTCTTTTATAGTATTTCAACAATAGTTTCACTTTAACACGTGCCTCTAATTTGACAAATCACTGTAACAAATTACATAACAAATGCACTGATGTGGTCAAATTATATAATTTATATCCTGTCAAGATCTGTTGCATGAATTGCACAATAGAAATATAATTACGTCGAAAAATGATTTAATTATTACTGTCACAACTGCAACATATATTTTCCTTATTCCACCACTTGGCACTGTGCCTACGAATGGTCATGGCTGTGCGTAAATGTACGCATACTCTCAAGCTAACGTTCATATTGATCAATCTCACACTTTGCGTGGAAATGATCCCACGCATCGTATATATGCACAGATTTGTGCCTATGCACGGTTGATACACGAGGCCCCTGGTGTGCAAAGCACTTAGAGACTTACCTAGAAAGACAGCTGTAATCGCTACCAAAGGTGCTTCTACAAAGTGTTGACTCAGGGGTGTGAATACTTATGTAAATTAGATATTTATATATTTAATTTTCAACAAATTTGCAAACATTTCTAAAATCATGTTTTCACTGTCATTATGGGGTATTGTGTTTAGATGGGTGAGAACAAAAATATATTTAATCCATTTTGAATTCAGGCTGTAACAACAAAATGTGGAATAAGTCAAGGGGTATGAATACTTTCTGAAGGCACTGTATGCCACTTAGCAAGTCATTTTATCCAAAGTGACAAAAAGTACAGTGAGGGTGTGAATGTGATCCCTGGTATTTAAACCACAACAAGAAGGGACATATTAAAAGAGCTTACTGTTTCATTATCACACACACAGGTGTGTGTATGTCTGCCTCTGTGTGTGTATGTGTGTACACCTGTAACCGATGCTGTGTGTGTGCATGTATGTGTTCCCGTGTGTGTGTGTACCTGTAGCCGAGTGTGTGTGCATGAAAAATATGTGTTCCCCTGTGTGTGTGTGTGCCTCTGTGTAACTCTCCCCCTCCCTCTCCACCTGTAGGCGATGCTGTGGTGTCCGTTGTTGTTCAGGGTGGTCTGGTCAGGTCCCCTCCAGGTGACAGTAGCTTTGGGTCGGCCACACACCTTACACCTCAGAGTCACACTCTCCCCGTTGTCACACGTCACCTCGCTCAGGGGGACCAGGAACTCCGGTGAGACTAAGGGTCAAAGGTCAAATGACATCGTCACTGAGCAGCTGAGAGGGCTATAGGGTGTGTGTCATAGTGAGAAAATATAATGTACTTAGATTATGTTTCTGTTCAGCATCTGTAGATTGTTGGTGGTGATCTTTCATCGTTCTTTGATACAGTACAATTAACTTTATTGTTCCTAAGTGTCTTGGACACAGTCAATACACTGCTGAATATATGTACATCCATTCTGCTGTATTGAGATTATCTTAATTGAGACTACACATTAAAAGACAATAGAGGACTTACAATCATAGATGTAGTTGGGGTTTAGAAGCTGAAAAAACAAGACAGAAAACAGGATGTCAGACGTCAAAGAAGAAAGCTTTGTGTAGATCTGAAATGATTGAAGGGGGAGGGGGCAATGCTGGTTCCCATTGGTTGGTTACTAGCAATGCAGTAACATTGGCACCACCTAGCTCTCTGATAGGCTAAGTGGAATTTCACCATATTGCTTACACCTATCCGATCCTCTCACTTCTACACATGTACCTAGGCATTACGGGTAGGGGCTAGTGATCAATAATGATTGGACAAAAGGATTGATGATAACTTACCTTTACAGAAACCTTATTGGCTAGCCCATCTCTAGACTTCCTGTAACCGTTTTCCAGCTTGCCCTCTTTCTTTCCCTCTTCTTTCCTCTCAGACTTCTTGCGGATGCGCAGGGTGGTGTGCCAGGATGAGGACTTCCTGTTTACACAAATAGGGTCAGTTGAAAGGTATATGATATACAGTATGATTTAATACTAATCAATAACATATCTCATTATATCACACATAGTTTTAGGCTAACAATATCTTGTGGTGTCACACTAAAATCTTTCCCTGTATACTGTACATTCGCCACAGTCTCTTACTTGATGGTTCCGTCTGGGTAGTCGGGGATGATGGTGGAGGTGTGTCCTAGAACGTAACCGGGGATCCAGCCCTCGGCAGCGGGGCCCTGTTCGGTAGCGGCCCGGAACACCAGGAACATGTTCTGTTGGTTAGAGGCCAGGATCTGAACCACCTCTCCCTGGGACACACTGATCTCATCCTCCTTCAGGGCCACGTAGTCCTGGGTCACCAACATGGTCGACATACTACTGCTGCTGCTGCTTTCACTCTGTGGAGATGGGGGTGGGGAATTATGGAAGGTTTGTAAGTATATTGAATAACTTGCAAGAAACTCACCTCACACATACACAGTCAATCCTCCACGATTCCATGCACATCATCTGATTCTATCATTGCGTCCCAAACAACACAAGGGCAATTCCATGGTAACAGAGTGATGCTGAAACTCAGAATTTTCACTTTAGAATGTATGTAAAAAATATAGAAAATACTTTGCATCTGCACTGTTCTTCAAGTTAATGTGTTTTTGTAAAAAAAATCCTTGGAAATTGTTAAAAGTAGTCCTTGTGCATAGAGTTATATGGTTTGTTTAACTTTGCAATCATTGGTTTTTGTTTGACATAAATTTTAAAGTGAAAAATCTCAGCATCAATCGGTTACCATGGCATTGCCCACACACAGACACACCTCACACACTCCGCTGTTTAGGTAGAGGAAAGAGGAAAAAGAGAACTACTATTTGATTCAAGCACTTTAGGTAATCAGTGGTTCAGTCATGTGAGTGTTGTTGTTAGCCATCCATTTTCTAGTTTCACACACTGCTTCCAGTAAAGTTCATACACCTCAATGAGACAAAGAAAAGGGATTGGCACCACTACTTCTTCAGAGAACGAGTGAATCAGGTGGAGTGAAGAGGAAGAGAGATGTACACACTCAGGTGTTAAAGGAAGGATTACTTTCAGTTTCAGTCGTCATTGCTCTTTCGCTCCGACGCAAAGACAAGAAGAGTTAGCGAGAAGTATTCAAGCTGAAAGAAGCTTTGTCAGAGTTAAAAATAGCAGAAATTAGAGTTGTTGTTAAAGGTTGAAGCTTTATAAAAGCCTTGTTAGCTAAAAAGAGTAGAAAGTCTTCAGGAGAGTTTAGTAGAGTTGTCCTTAGAGCTTACACATCAGTGAAGCGTTGTTAGACATACATGAGATGCGTAGTAGTAGTAGTAGTAGTAGTATTAGTAGAGTACTACTAGTAGCAGATTAGTATTAGTAGAGTACTACTAGTAGCAGAGTAGTATTAGTAGAGTACTACTTGAAGTGCAGTTAAAGCTTGGTTAGAACTGTGCGTTGAAGAGTAGTTTAATAGGGTCGTCAATTCTTTAGAGACATACAAGAAGTGCGCAGGAGTCCAACAATTAGTAGTAGTTGTCGTAGTAGTAGAGTAATACTAGTTGTAGAATAGTAGTAGAACAGTTTAGTAGAGCCAGCTCCAGTGGGACGCAGCAGGACACAGGCAGACAGGACAGGACAGGACATGTCTCCTGTGGGTGCTGGGTTAGTCAACCAAAAGCACTAGCAGGACTAGGCCGCCCTGAAGCCTGGGCAGCGGGTACATCTCTTACCCCATTGCTCTGGGTGGACTGGATGGACTGCTCACTGGTCGATGAGCACGTACTCATGCGGTCCGCCTCCTTGCTGTGGTTGGAGTGTCTGTGGGACCCGGTCCCTGACTGAGATGAGGTCTGGGCCGTGTTTTGGTTCTGTCTCCCCAGGGTATCCCCTGGCTCCCCTGGGAAGGTGAAGGAGCCGGGCCGGCTGGCTGGAGAACCAGGCATGGAGCTCCAGAAGGATCCAGAGCCAGACTTCAGGCCAGGGCTGGGAGGGGGAGGGGGGAGCGCATCCTTCCCAAAGGCGGGGGTGGCCATGGGTGAGGCCATGGGGGAGACGGTGCCCGGCCGAGGCTTAGTGGGGGTGGAGAGAGGCACAGGGAGGGGGGCCACACTGGCCCGGGGGATAGTGGGGATGGAAGGGGGCTGGTCGTTTGAGGCCAAGATGGGGCGCTTGCCCTGGGGGCTTCCCCCCTGGACCCTCACCCCACGCTGGGCCTGCGGGTCCACTGAGATGGAGGGAGGGAGCGAGGGAGGTGGGGGGAGACGAGGGGAGGAACCTGAATCAGAAGTGAGCAACACTGAGTAGAGGGAGGGAAATGTCTTAACCAGGGAATTTCAACACACACACACACACACACACACACACACACACACACACACACACACACACACACACACACACCCTCAGTAATACTGGGAGAGCCTCAGCCTACCTGACATCTTGTTGGGGCCATCTGGGTCTGTGGCCCCAGGGTTGTGTGGGTGTCGTAGGGGCTGGGGCAGGCGGGAGGGCTGGGGGATCCTGGAGGGCCTCCTGGATGAGCCAGCTCCACCCTGGGGACCACCTCCAACGAGGGGACTACCTACACCGAGGGGCACACTTCCACCGAGCGGCCCAGATAGATGCACACCCTGTAGAGCTCCAACAGGGGCCAAACTGGGCATGACGCTCCCCATTGACGGAGCTCCGCCGCTGGGTAGACATGGTCCGTCGCTAGCCCCTACATGGTTCCTCTGGTACTCTGTAGGGGAGGTCAGAGCTGGAGAGAGAGATAGAGTGAGAAAGTGAGGCAGAGAGATTGACAAAAATATTAAACTTATTTTGGTAACATCACTCACCTCAACATTCCAAAATCGTGACGGTATATCTGTGTACTGTTGAAAAAGCTCAGCTAAAGGTGTGTGTGTGTGTGTGTGTGTGTGTGTGTGTGTGTGTGTACCATTGAGGAAGTTGCGTTGGCTCTCCAGTATCTGGCTGATCTGAAGGGTCCAGACCTGCCGGACACCCAGATGGGAGGAGTGAAGGACGAAGGATTCTATGCTGCTATTGGTCACCCGAGACGTCAACACAAACTTACAGGGGTCACCGTCCACACTGTCCTCCAACCCGAGACAACTGACCTGGAGGGAGGGAGAGAGAGAGAGAGAGAGAGAGAGAGAGAGAGTTGCTCAACACACCTTTATTTAGCAAATAAGGAGTAAATGAATACAGAGCTTACAACTTACATTGTCCTTTGATGCATACAAAATGTGAGTTGTCTGGGTGTTTTGGAAGTTTATACACATTTCCATCATACGATGTAGAGACAATACCTTGATGCTGTTCTTGTATACGAAGCCAGGCATGGAGAAACCTCTCTTCTTGTCCAGTGGTTCACTGAAGATGACGATCTGTTCGAAGAGGAAGACCCTTCTCTCCCTCATCCTCCCTACTCCCCCCTCAGGGTCTGATACCATGAAGGTGTCCTGAAGCAGCAGACGACCTTGGGCCACAATCTTACCCTGGAGGGGGGAGGAGAGAAAACAAGAAATAGAAGGGGAAAAAAGTGAAGAGCAAAATGTTGAAAGAGAGATGAATAAAGGAAGAGATAAGTGGGGCAGAGGAGGAAGGAGGAAAGAAAATCAGACGAGTTGATCAATTGGTTCAGTTGATTGATCTGACAATCAATTGATCCGTTTTTATATGTAAATATCTATTCTCTGTCAGGGTTGTCTTACGTCAAATCCTTGGAGCCGCCCCACGTTCATCATATCGTTGCATCTCTTTGGTACGATGCACATGATCTCAACTCCTTTCTGAAGGGGACACACACACATCGAATGGGTTAAAAAAAAAACAGTTAAGGAAATACAATAGTCTAAAAATATTTGTTTTTTATGGAAAGTCCTCTCCTCCTCACCTCCAACTCCACTGAATCCAACCCTGCCTTTTTAGAGAATTTGAGGAAGTCCTACAAACAAAACGAGGCAAAGTTAATTAGATATTACAAAATGGTGACTTGTGTGAAAGAAAATGATTACCAAATAATAAGACAAAATGTCAGAGTAAGGTAACAAACTGATTTGATACTGGCCCCCTGGTACAGCAAAGAAAATGTAAGTGATTTGCACCCCCTGCTGGACAACTAAGAACATGATTTGTACAGTGATTATTTATCTCCTACACAGGATCACAAGACAATGATGAGAACACAGAGACCCACCCACACCCCCACCCTACCTTGAGCAGTAGTTGGTACTTCATGATTCTCTGGACGGGTTTGATGAGGAGGTCAGTGATCTGGAGACGGTGACCTAGACGTTGTTTCAGGTCCTCAAAGTAGGTGTCGATGTACTCTGATACGATGAGCTCTGACTTAGGCTTGTTCTGACAGTACACTATGTACATGTGGAGCCTCCGCTCCTGGAGACAGAACACACACACCAAGGGTTAGGGTACAGTAGATATACAGTTCATTCGGAAAGTATTCATACCCCTTGATTTTTTCCATATTTTGATACGTTACAGCCTTATTCTAAAATGGTTTAAATCATTTTTTTCCCCTCAATCTACACAAAATACCCCTAAATGACAAAGCAAAAACAGTTTTTTTAGACATTTTCTTTGCAGATTTATAATTAAAAAAAAACAGAACTATGACATTTACATAAGTATTTAGACCCTTTACTTTGTTGAAGCACCTTTGGCAGCAATTACAGCCTCGAGTCTTCTTGGGTATGACGCTACAAGCTTGGCACACCTGTATTTGGGGAGTTTCTCCCATTCTTCTCTGCAGATCCTCTCAAGCTTTGTCAGGTTGGATGGGGAGCGTCGCTGCGCAGCTATTTTCAGGTCTCTCAAGAAATGTTCGATCAGGTTCAAGTCCGGGCTCTGGCTGGGCCGCTCAAGGACATTCGGAGACTTGTCCCAAAGCCACTCCTGCGTTGTCTTGGCTGTGGGCTTAGGGTCATTGTCCTGTTGGAAGGTGAACCTCCGCCTCAGTCTGAGGTCCTGAGCGCTCTGGAGCAGGTTGTCATCAAGGATCTCTGTACTTTGCTCCGTTCATCTTTCCCTCGATCCAGAATAGTCTCCCAGTCTCTGCCTCTAAAAAACACGATGCTGCCACTGCCATGCTTCACAATAAAGATGGTGCCATATTTCCTCCAGACATGAAGCTTGGCATTCACAGGCCCTGCGGCAGGATTAACTCGGCAAGGGGGCATCAGAAATGACTAAGGGGGCACAACTATTTTCGCTTGCTGATAACACAGATGGATAATAATCGATAGTACAATTACACACAATGTATTTGCAGCCACGCATGGCTGTCTTGCCGCAAGAATACAGGCTACTGCACCACTTTACAAACATGGACAATTCATAACCAGCTTGAGAAATTGCAAGTTATGACAATGCTACATGCACAATACCCATCAATGCAATGCAAAACAGTTGCTAATTACCGTAATAACACTTCCACACGCCAATAAAATGCATTTCCAATCGCGGAAAGCAAACAATAATGTACAATGCACTACCACGACTTATCGGTACAATGCAGCTACCAAGCTGTCTTCCCACAAGAGTGCCGTACTACGCTGCGTATGATAACAGAAATTAGAATTCCATAGCAACGAGTTGTTTATGGCAACACTATAGCTACATCGTTACTCAACCATTGGTCAAGGTCTGCCCACCCTCATCAATGTAATGCAAAGCACCTCTTCTACCATATAAAACATTAAAAACAATCCGATTATCCTATAAACCAAACATTTCCAATCCAATGACATCACAGAAATCAAGCAGTAGACTTGGCAGCAACGCCAATAAAGAAAATCACGTCTACGCCCATTTCTGACATTTGCCACACATTTCCAAAAGCAAATAACAAAATAATACAAGCCCAGCCAGGCTGCCGTTCTTACCCAAATTCAAAAGAGTTGCAGCCGCCTTGATGCTGTGTTGAACCTCCTCAGCAGTCTTTTGTTCCACTCCCTACGGAATTTGCTTGTAAGATCCCTCTCAAATGCCAGTTGAATCAGCTGCGCTTTCCTCCTGTGCAACATGCTCAGTCTGTGCTCACTGAATACGTTTTTCAATGTTGAAAAATAGTTCTCGCAAGTTGCCATGGATGCTCCAAATGTTAATCCCAGCTTCAATGCCATCATCACAGTAGGCATTGCTGTTAGAGGCCCGGCGTATCTATCCAAAATGCTCTGCGTAGTAAATTTTTCTTCTCCAGATCGGGCGATTTCAATCTGTAGAAACTGCCGTGGGACCGTAAACTTCCACAAAGTCTCCTGAGATTAAGTCCAGCAGTGGTTTCACCTTTTCCACATCCATAAAGGTTTCATTCTCTGGGTGCAAGGCACACAGGGCCTCAACAAGTTGGCTGTTTCGTTCGTTAAATCTCTCTGCCTTCGAACCACGTGCTACAAAATGCCAGTTTTCTCCCACAGTACAGGCGGGTTGGGTATTTCCCTAGACAAACCTGCGCTGGCTACTCATCACCGAGGTCGCCAGGCACTAACGAAGGCGTCGGTGCTTGTAATATCCTGGCGGTGCTGTTGCTAGGTTCGGTCTTGGCAGCTGGAGGCCCCTCCTCGGGTTGGTTACCTCCTATGTCACCAGGCTGCAAGACGGTTGCGCAAGTGCCTTTGCTGCTGGGCTCGGCAGCCTTGGCCTCTGTGGCAGGCTTCTCCCACTCCCCACCGCTTTGATCCGATGCTGCCGTTGTGCCCTGGTGAAGCCACTTTCTAATATCCATCATGCTATCAGCTACCTACCTAACTGTTAACATTAGCTAAATTCCATCCAGCTGCGCGGTTTTCGTAGTACATAACTTTGAAAGTAAACCTAAACGGTCAAATTGACCCTGCCCTTCTACTGTGAAGGCCAATCAAACCAATTGTTTTTTTCAACTGGTAAAATGTGTAAGACGTACATATGATGCGTGCAAGGGAGTTGCATGAATTAAGTATACACAACAAATCGGTTGGGCATGATGGAGAGGGCAGATTGTGGCATTGCCCCCTTTTGCCCCCTTGTGGCACTGGGCCTGGGCATTCAGGCCAAAGAGTTCAATCTTGGTTTCATCAGACCAGAGAATCTTGTTTCTCATGGTCTGAGAGTCTTTAGGTGCCTTTTGGCAAAGTCCAAGAAGGCTGTCATGTGCCTTTTACTGAGGAGTGGCTTCCCTCTGGCCACTCTACCATAAAGGCCTGATTGGTGGAGTGCTGCAGAGATGGTTGTCCTTCTGGAAGGTTCTCCCATCTCCACAGAGGAACTCTGGAGCTCTGTCAGAGTGACCATCGGGTTCTTGGTCACCTCCCTGACCAAAGCCCCTTCTCCCCGATTGCTCAGTTTGGCCGAGCGGCCAGCTCTAGGAAGAGTCTTGGTGGTTCCAAACTTCTTCCATTTAAGAATGATGGAGGCCACTGTGTTCTTGGGGACCTTCAATGCTGCAGACATTTTTTGGTACCCTTCCCCAGATCTGTGCCTCGACGTTATCCCGTCTCGGAGCTCTACGGACAATTCCTTTGACCTCATGGCTTGGTTTTTGCTCTGACATGCTCTGTTAACTGTGGCATCTTATATAGACAGGTGTGTGCCTTTCCAAATCATGTCCAATCAATTGAATTTACCACAGGTGGACTCCAATCAAGTTGTAGAAACATCTCAAGGAAGATCAATGGAAACAGGATGCACCTGAGCTCAATTTTGAGTATCATAGCAAAGGGTCTGAATACGTATGTAAATAAGGTATCTGTGTTTTTATTTGTAATACATTAGCAAAAATTTCTAAAAACCTGTTTTCGCTCTGTCTATACACTGACTTGGGCACTGTATAGACACTCACACAGCAACAGTCAGTCACTCACATGTTTGACGAACAGTGGCCCAAGTCGGTCAGGGTCTTCCAGACACTTCTCTAACTCTCCCATGAAGAAACTGCAGAGAGAAAGAGAGAGAGGGTTAAGCAAGGCATATCCATATGTTGTGTGTGTGTTTGTATGTGTATGTGTGTGTGTGTGCGTAATTGTGTGTGTGTGTGTATGCCCATGTGTGTCGTACTCTCTGTGCCAGTCGTAGATCTGGTGGATGTTTCCAAAGACGATCTTGTCTTTCCCCTTCATATCGTCTGGTACCCCTTCCTCCTTCATCCGCGTCATATAGCCCTGAAACACACACACACACAGTCAGGGTTGCATAATCAAGCCATCACACACACACACACACACACACGCGCACGCACGCACACACACTCGAACATCAACTAACACGAGAGGAAGAGGAAGTGAGGTCAGAGGGAGGGAGGAAGTGATGCGTTTTGTCTCACCCCCACCACCACGCCCAGGTCTCTGACGTAGTCCCTCTCAGTCTCCACCAGTTCCAACAACACAAAACTACACAGAGAAAGAGAGAAAGGGTAAGAAACATGGCTGAAACAAGAGTGTGGCAAATAATAAAGGGAGTTCCAGTGTATGGTGTCCATAGTAGGACAGCTCCAGTCAAATCCTGCTGAGACTGAGATTGTCCTAATATGGACACCGTAACAGTGAGGGAGAAAGAGTCAGTGACAAAAAGAGAGAAACATTGCTAGTGAGCCACACAAGTGGAATCGCTTTAATGTGTTATCCCCTTGGTTGTACTCAGTGCATATTTTTCCCCCCAATAAATCTATCTATCAATCCAGTACGTACTGTCGTCTCTTGAGGAAGCCAGTCTTGCGCTCCTCCATCTCATCGATGGGAGAGGAGGATGAGAGGAGGGAGTTGTCGGAGGGGTTGAAGGAGGGAGAGCTGCTATCCCCCTGTTCTACTGAGAGAGAGCTGGGCCTGTCCTCCAAAGCCTGGAGAGAGATAAGGAGGGAGAAAGAAGGAGGTAGATTGTAAACCAGATGATGCTTCCTTGTGTGTGTGTGTGTGTGTGTGTGTGAGAGAGAGAGTGCCCTCACCATCTTGCTCTTGACCAGTTCCTCGATGGCGCTCACCAGCTCTGCTGCACTGGGTGTCTCAGAACTGGATGGACGGACGGACAGACGAGAGGAGCTCTGAACAGGGATGGAGGGTGGGGGGTTAGGAGAGAAAAGTGTTAGAACATTCCATTCAGCATAGTCTTACTACCTGATTTGGCTAAAGGTTTTATTTACTACCATTCCTGTCATCTATAAAACAATCAAGCAATCTTTAAAACAATTAACTAATTAATTAATACATCAATTAACTGATCCTATCAATTAACCAATAAACCAAATCTGGCAAGAATAACATTATTGGTTCTTCCTAATTTGAACCCTCCCTTGTAGAACGCCCTCTTTTAAGGGAGAACATTTAAAAATGTCATGTAGAGACACACTGCAAACACTGATCCAAGAGACTACCAAAAAAGAGACAATGAAAGAACAGTGTTTTTTTCTGGACAGATCCCAAAATATTCCTGAGGCATACATTGAATGGCGGGTAAAAAGTTGCCAGCCAGCTGTATGTTGGTGATGTCTAAGTCAGATGATAGTTTGTTTACGATGACGTCATCTCGCTTAGTCTACCTTACACAGTGTTTGTGTTGTATTTTGATCCTCTGCGCTCAATGAATTATCCAATGTTGATCATAACAAGAAAGAGGTTCTAATATGAAGTTAAACGGAAGAAGGGTAAATTGAATTTATGATAGCTAAAAGAAAGAAAAAAGAAGGAAAATACACTACATGAAGTATGTGGACACCTGCTCGTCGAACATCTCATTCCAAAATCATGGGCATTAATATGGAGTTGGTCCTCCCTTTGCTGCTATAAAAGCCTCCACTCTTCTGGAAAGGCTTTCCACTAGATGTTGGAACATTGCTGCGGGACTTGCTTCCATTCAGCCACAAGAGCATTAGGGAGGTCGGGCACTGATGTTGGGCGATTAGGCCTGGCTCGCAGTCGGCGTTGCAATTCATCCAAAAGGTTGAGGTCAGGGCTCTGTGTAGGCCAGTCAAGTTCTTCCACACAGATCTTGACAAACCATTTCTGTATGGATCTCGCTTTGTGCATGGGGGCATTGTCATGCTGAAACAGGAAAGGGCCTTCCCCAAACTGTTGCCACAAAGTTGGAAGCACAGAATCATCTAGAATGTCATTGTATGATGTAGCATTAAGATTTCCCTTCACTGGAACTAAGGAGCCTAGCCCGAACCGTAAAAAACAGCCCAAGACCATTATTCTTCCTCCACCAAACGTTAGAGTTGGCATTATGCATTCGGGCAGGTAGCGTTCTCCTAGCATCCGTCAAACACAGATTCATCCGTCGGACTGCCAGATGATGAAGCGTGATTCATCACTCCAGAGAACGCATTTCCACTGCTCCAGAGTCCAATGGCAACGAGCTTTACACCACTCCAGCCGACGCTTGGCATTGCGCATGGTGATCTTAGGCTTGTGTGCGGGTGCTTGGCCATGGAAACCCATTTCATGAAGCTCCCGATGAACAGTTATTGTGCTGATGTTGCTTCCAGAGGCAGTTTGGAACTCGGTAGTGAGTGTTGCAACCGAGGACAGACGATTTTTAAACACTACGCGCTTCACCACTCTCCGGTCACGTTCTGTGAGCTTGTGTGGCCTACCACTTCACGGCTGAGCCGTTGTTGCTCCTAGACATTTCCACTTCAAAATAACAGCACTTACAGTTGACCGCGGCAGCTCTAGGAGGTTTGACGAACTGACTTGTTGGAAAGGTGGCATCCTATGACGGTGCCAGGTTGAAAGTCACTTAGCTCTTCATTAAGGCCATTCTACTGCCAATGTTTGTCTATGGAGATTGCATGGCTGTATGCTCAATTTTATACACCTGTCAGCAACGGGTGTGGCTGAAATAGCCAATACTTTTGTATATAGTGTAGTCTCCAATAAGTTTCATAAGAGGTAAATCCATGGTATTGAAAAACAAGAGAAGATATATATATACAGTGAGGGAAAAAAGTATTTGATCCCCTGCTGATTTTGTACGTTTGCCCACTGACAAAGACATGATCAGTCTATAATTTTAATGGTAGGTTTATTTGAACAGTGAGAGACAGAATAACAACAAACAAATCCGGAAAAACGCATATTTGCATTTTAATGAGGGAAATAAGTATTTGACCCCTCTGCAAAACATGACTTAGTACTTGGTGGCAAAACCCTTGTTGGCAATCACAGAGGTCAGACGTTTCTTGTAGTTGGCTACCAGGTTTGCACACATCTCAGGAGGGATTTTGTCCCACTCCTCTTTGCAGATCTTCTCCAAGTCATTAAGGTTTCGAGCCTGACGTTTGGCAACTCGAACCTTCAGCTCCCTCCACAGATTTTCTATGGGATTAAGGTCTGGATACTGGCTAGGCCACTCCAGGACCTTAATGTGCTTCTTCTTGAGCCATTCCTTTGTTGCCTTGGCTGTGTGTTTTGGGTCATTGTCATGCTGGAATACCCATCCACGACCCATTTTCAATGCCCTGGCTGAGGGAAGGAGGTTCTCACCCAAGATTTGACGGTACATGGCGCCGTCCATCGTCCCTTTGATGCGGGGAAGTTGTCCTGTCCCCTTAGCAGAAAAACACCCCCAAAGCATAATGTTTCCACCTCCATGTTTGACGGTGGGGATGGTGTTCTTGGGGTCATAGGCAGCATTCCTCCTCCTCCAAACACGGCGAGTTGAGTTGACTTTCACCCAGTTCTCCTCTGAATCATTCAGATGTTAATTGGCAAACTTCAGACGGCCCTGTATATGTGCTTTCTTGAGCAGGGGGACCTTGCGGGCGCTGCAGGATTTCAGTCCTTCACGGCGTAGTGTGTTACCAATTGTTTTCTTGGTGACTATGGTCCCAGCTGCCTTGAGATCATTGACAAGATCCTCCCGTGTAGTTCTGGGCTGATTCCTCCATTATGTGAATAATCGCACCAACTGTTGTCACCTTCTCACCAAGTTGCTTGGCGATGGTCTTGTAGCCCATTCCAGCCTTGTGTAGGTCTACAATCTTGTCCCTGACATCCTTGGAGAGCTCTTTGGTCTTGGCCATGGTGGAGAGTTTGGAATCTGATTGATTGATTGCTTCTGTGGACAGGTGTGTTTTATACAGTTAACAAGCTGAGATTAGGAGCACTCCCTTTAAGAGTGTGCTCCTAATCTCAGCTCGTTACCTGTATAAAAGACACCTGGGAGCCAGACATTTTTCTGATTGAGAGGGGGTCAAATACTTATTTCCCTCATTAAAATGCTAATCAATTTATAACATTTTTGACATGCGTTTTTCTGGATTTTTTTGTTGTTATTCTGTCTCTCAATGTTCAAATAAACCTACCATTAAAATGATAGACTGATCATTTGTTTGTCAGTGGGCAAACGTACAAAATCAGCAGGGGATCAAATCCTTTTTTCCCTCATAGAGAGTGTATGAGACATCTATATAATAAAGGAACTTTTAAAAGTGGATGATGAAATATGAACTGTATAATAAAGGACGGCATTCAGAAAAGAAAAGAGAATGTATATAATGACTGTATAAGACATTGAAAAGGTAAGGAGGTACAGTAAAGTGTATGAGAGTCTCTCACCCTTGCTGTGCTGTCTCCAGACTGTGCTGTGCCCCACTAAGGGTCAGTGTGTGGTGGGGTGGGGTGTACCCTCTGGCCACGCCAGGGCTTACAGTAGGTGCCAATTAATAACATGGTGCAATGGGGTTAACGCACAAAGGGGAGGGGTGAGGACGGGTGAGAGGGGTGAGGGAGGAGGAGGGAGGGGGTTCTGAATCATAGTCATTTTAGCACATGACTTTGTTCATTTGTACAAGTGTTCCTGACGCAAGATGTTGCTCTTAGGCACAGATCTAGGATCAGCTTGCCCCAAATTCGATCCTGAAGCGAATAGTGTGAGAGAACGCAAAGCTGACCTTAGATCAGCGTCTAGAGACTTCGACCTGCTCTGTTCTGCATGTGCCTCTGAGTTATTCTGAGAGTGCTATCACACAGCAAACGGACGAGTAACCAGGCAACGAGGCGAAAAATGCTTAAAATGCATAATCAAAACTTAGACTTGTTTGGTGAAAGCCGTATATTGAAGGAACCGGGCTGGTGATGAAAAATGGAAAATAATCAAAACTAAGAAGAAAGATGAAGAGGGGGAGTAATTCTATAGTTGGATAAAGCACCGCAGATACTAAGAGGAGAGAGAGAGCAAGTTTGGGTGTTGAAGAGAGACTGAGAGACCGAGAGAGCAAGAGAGCGTAAGGCAGGCAGACTAAAAGAGCTCTTTTAGAGACGTTTGGAAGTGTCCTTTGCCTCAGAGAGAAACATACTAGAAGAACTAGAAGACAGGAACAGACGTCAACATTCTACATCCGTTGTCATTCAACTAACTTTCATAAGAAGAACCGAAAGAAAAACAGTAACTAAGTCTATAGTACAGTTACCGAGAGGGGAAAAAGAGAGAGAGAACTGAACTACTGAGGGAAGAGAAAAGGAGGGAGAGAGATGGAAGGATTGATTCAGGAGATGGAGAGGTATGGAAACTGAGACAAAGCAAAGACAGGACATAAATCAAGGTAATGCTACAGCATGGTAAACAGTAAACAGACAGCAAACCAACGATACAGTCAGAAACAAAACAAACAAAAAGAGAAAGAAATTAGTGTCAGAGAAAAACGCTGCTGCGCCAAGAAAAGGTGACCCCAGGACGGGAACAGTAACTGATGCATTTCATTGGATTTCTATTTGAATAGCAGCTTCAATGTTTCATAATGAATTGAAATCTAGGCTTGTATTCCCAAAGTGTCTCAGACTAGGAGTGCTGATATAGGATCAGATTTGCCTTTCATCATGATGAATAAGAGGGGGGACCTGATCGTAAATCAGCACTCGTACTACTCTAAGATGCTTTGTGAATACAGGCCCTGCTCAGCAGGAAGTGAGAAGAAAATTGACTAAAATTGATGTAATGTTTGTCTGTAGAATATAATAACAAAATAATCAAACTCATGACTAAATCATAAGAGAGAGAAACTGTAACAGAAAGGATGAGTTTGCTGTGTGGGGGATCTTAGATTTGGGGTAGTTTAGGATTGTTTGTTTAGTGTTACACTTCCTGGTTACAGGCCTATCTGTTATGTTAGATGTGTGTACCAGTTAGCCTAGACTTTCTACACTTTACCCCCTCCCCAATCTTTCCTCTCTCGTACCTTATCCCCACCCGTACACCCCTTCACCTTATCCTCAGGCTGACTGTACCCCTTTTCTCTTCCTTCCCGCTCCCCCTTACCTTGTCGTCCTGTGTGTCAGGCTGCAGTAGGCTGTGCTGCTGGATGGCCATGGGGGGCGGTAGGGGTACAGAGTCAGCACCCTCCTCGCCCTCCTCCTCGCCACAGCTCTGCATCCCAGAGGACGAGGACTTGGACAGGGTCCCACTCGAGAGCCCCTCGTTACGCACCCTCTGCAGAAGAGAGAGAGAGAGAGGAGAGATTAGAGAGAGAGGGAGGGAGGGAGGGAGAGAAAGGTAGAGAGAGACAAAGAGAGAGAGAGAGAGAGAGAGAGAGAGAGAGAGAGAGAGAGAGAGAGAGAGAGAGAGAGAGAGAGAGAGAGAGAGAGAGAGAGACTCAGAGAATCCTGCTGGTGAATAGGCGTGTGTGTGGCCATGTCTGTCTGTCGCCACCGTCCCCTCACCTCCTCCACAGTCTCATCCTGGGGTGTAGCGGCGCTGTCATCAGAGTCTTTCTGGGCGCTGCCCGTCATCTCACCACTCTTCCTCACCTCGCGGTTCTTCTTCTGTTTGTGTGCCAGCTTTTTCACGTGCCCGTCTGCCTTGCCACTGCTCAGACGACGCACTGGGCTGGTCAGCCACTTACGCAGGGTGTTACCTGGGACAAGGGGATGGAGAATGTTACCACGTACATGTAGACACAAACACACACACACACCTTCTCCTTTTCAACCACTTTGAATTTAGAATTGTTTGCTCAATCCCTTTGCAAAAAGGGAGTGGCTCCTAATCCGTGACCGGATCCTTTATTTCTGAGGCTCCATATCGGTGAGTGCGCAAATTCTCGCAGTATCTCCCAGGAATTTGGGACTTCACTCATTTTCTCATGCCGACACTGGATTAGTTACATACCTGTAGTTAAATCAGAGTTTCATGCCAAAAAGATTATATTCGCAATATTCAATAGCCACTTCAATGTCTTAACATGGTTTTGTCATGAGTTCTGTAACATTTGCTTGATTTTGCGGACCCACGACTATAGTGTATCGGCATTAGTTAGCTAGCTAACGTTAGCATGCTAGCAATGCTAGCAATGCTAGTCAGCGTAGGCTACAACCTAGCTAGCCAGCCTAGCAAACTGTAGTCCAATTGAAACAGATTTAACCCTACTAGCTAACAGCTAGCTACATGACCAGTGGTGAAAGAGAGGTCCCTATGAGATTCAAGGCTTTAATACAGTACGTGCAGTGGTGTAAAGAAATTAAGTAAAAATACTACTAGAGCCTATGTGTCCTGATCCCCTCTGACCAGGGGAAAAGAAGCGGTAACGTCATGTATTTATAGCCTAAAATAGGCATATTTATTTGGTTTACATTTCTTTTGGATTGCCATTTCTCATTTGCACTGAACAAAAATATGAAACATGTAAAGTGTTGGTCCCATGTTTCATGAGCTGAAATAAAATATCTCTGAAATGTTCCAAATGCACAAAAAGCTTATTTCTCTCAAATTTCGTGCACAAATTTGTTAACATCCCTGTTAGTGACCTTTTCTTATTTGCCAAGATAATCCTGATGGGTGTGGCATATCAAGAACCTGATTTAAACAGCATGATCATTACAAAGGTGCAACTTGTGCTGGGGACAATAAAAGGCCACTCTAAAATGTGCAGTCTTTCATTATTATTATTATTTTTTAAATTGTCACACAACACAATGCTACAGATGTCTCAAGTTTTGAGGGAGTGTGCAATTCGCATGCTGACTGCAGTAACGCCCACCAGAGCTATTGCCAGAGAATTGAATGTTCATTTCTCTACCATAAGCCGCCTCTAACGTCGTTTTAGGGAATTTGGCAGTACGTCCAACCAGCCTCAAAATTGCTTGGCATCAGACCGCAAGGCACTACAGAGGGTAGTGCGTACGGCCAAGTACATCACTGGGGCCGAGCTCCCTGCCATCCAGAACATAGCTATGTATCTAATCCGGTTTCGGCATTAAAAAAAAAGACTGAAGTCCCAAATTCCTGCGAGATACTGAGAGAATTTGCCCACTCACGGATACGGAACCTCAGAAATGAAAGATCCGGTCACAGATTAGGAGCCACTCCCTTGCAAACATTGGTGAGATGTGTGTGTGTGTGTGTGTGTGTGTGTGTGTGTGTGTGTGTGTGTGTGTGTGTGTGTGTGTGTGTGTGTGTGTTTACCTGGTCGTTTGGGCCCTGGCGAGGTGTGTGAGCCCATGCCGTGATGCCCAGGCTGTAGGGTGGCAGAGGAGCCTGGCATGATGGAGTCATTACTACACACTGATAGAGTGTCTGTAGGGGTAGAGGGAGGAGGGGGAGAGAGGGAGGAGGACGGCGAGAGTGGGAGAGAGAGAGGGAGGAGGGGGAGTAAGGGAGGAGGGGGAGAGAGGGAGAGGTTATCAAAGACAGAAGAGGACTTTGAACACACACTTCTTCCCCCACCCATAATACATAGAATAATCCATAATAAAGAGCTTTTCTGAAACTCAATGACACTACCTCCTACCACACACCTCCTAACCCACCTTTATGGTTGAATATCCCCTCCATCTCCATGGAGGAGCGTGAGTGGGCGATGCAGAGCATGGTGCAGGGTACCAGTCCCTCGTGGGCAGGGGAGCGGTCCGTGGTCCGCACCAGACACCAGTCAGGCTTGTCATGGCACCTCTCCAGGACCTCCACAGTCTGGCCCCTCCGGACGGTCAGCTCGTTGCTGTTACCAGCCATGAAGTCATGGATCACCACAGTCAGCTCACAGCCACCGGACAGCTGGAGGAGCGGAGAGAGAGATGGTCAGGAGCAATGTAGAATCATAGGAGGAGGTGGACGGATCATTATTACATTATTCCCCTGCGAGGTAAAAGCAGGCGTCAAAGTCCTCAGGTCCTTTTCAACTGAAGCTTTCTCTTCATGATCACATTTTAGAAATACTGTGTGCTGTTCTCACCTGTCTATGTTCTGTGATGTTCGTAACGCTAGAGAGATGACCAGTGTGTGTGTGCCCACCTTGTCACTGTCCAGTGTGTTTTGTGAGGTGCGTGAGGCGATAGAGATGGTGTCTGGTTGGCTGCTGCCGTCACCCTGGCTGTCCAAGTCCTCTCCATCCCTGATAGAGACAAATACACAGGCAGAGGTGAGTGTGTAAGTGTGTGTTTGGGGAGGTGGTTGTGCGTGTGAATGCGTGCATGTGAGTCTACATGCATATGAGTGTATCCTGAGAGTACAAAACATTAAGAACACCTTCCTAATATTGAGTTGCACCCTGCCTTTTGCCCTCAGAACAGACTCAATTCGTCGGGGCATGGACTCCACAAGGTGTCGAAAGCATTCCACAGGGATGCTGGCCCATGTTCACTCCAATGCTTCCCACAGTTGTGTCAAGTTGGCTGGATGTCCTTTCGGTGTTGGACCATTCTTGATACACACAGGAAACTGTTTAGTGTGAAAAACTTAGCAGCGTTGCAGTTCTTCACACACTCAAACTGGTGTGCCTGCACCTACTACCATACCCCGTTTAAAGGCACTTAAACCTTTAGTATTGCCCATTCACCCTCTGAATGGCACACATACACAATCCATGACTCAATTGTCTTAAGGCTTAAAAATCCTTCTTTAACCTGTCTCCTCCCTTTCATCTACACTGATTGAAGTGGATTGAACAGGTGACATCAATAAGGGATCATAGCTTTCACCTGTTCAGTCTGTCATGGAAAGAGTTTTGTTTTGTACACTCAGTGTATGTTTGTCTCTGTGTGTAGGTGTGTATAGTATACTTATGCACTTGTGTACCTGTACCTGCGGTGTCCCTTGTGGTGCTTGGCGGTGGCAGACTTAGGGATGTGTATGGGTTCCTTCAGAGCTCCTCTCAGGTGGATGGTTCGTTCCTGAATCACCTCCCTGATGTGTTTGATCCAATCCTGCTTGTTCTCAATGCTCGACGCCTGCCATTGGCCCAGGGAGGAGGGGTCAAAGGTCATAAGTTAATTCACCCAATCACCTCGCTCTCTGAACTCATATTTTAGTCTAAACAGTTTAATAGACCCCACTGGAGAAGAAACGGTTATATTCCAATATCCACACGGCTTCATTCTAAGTAGTAAGCTAGTGTGGACATTGAAACAGAGAATAAGGAGAGTAGGAGAGGAAAGGTGACAAAGACAGGAGGCCACAGTAGAGTATTGAGATGCAGCCGAGGGCTATATTAGGTGTTAGGCTAGTTAGTACAGTTTTACTCACCATCGATCCATGTTTGCATCCCTGACTTGGCTTTGGTTCAAATATAAAATAGAGAATTTCACTGGTTTGTGTTTAGTTAATTTATATTACATTTTCAATGACGACAGACTGGTTCGAGATGACTGACGGACAACAGTTAGAGCATTTTGGTGGTGGCTAGTTAGTTAATTAGTTAGGTGGTTAACAGTTATATTGATGGACAGAATAGGAACAGAGTCATTATATTATGTCAGAGACAACAGGTTAGGAGTAGGGCAACATGCTTTTCCAACCACTGACACAAACAAGAAGCATCAGTACTAAAACTAGCTTTGGAGGTGGGTATTAAAAAAATATAAGATGTTTAGTTTGGTAAGGAGAGAGAAAAATAGAGAGAGAGGAAGAAAGGAAGATAAGAGAGAGAGAGACAGAGAGAGGGAAGATGAGAGAAAGAGGGTCAACACGTGAGGTGTCAAATCCTAAAACAAGAAGAGATCCATTTTTCTAGAAGAGAAAAATGTATATGCCTCTACTCCATACAGAGGATGTAAAAAGTAGCTAGAGGGTGTGGGAGTTGGAGGAATTGTGGGAGTTTAGGGGTTAAAGTTCATGTCAGTGGTGTTGGCGTAAGCATGTTAGCCCACGGTTGGTTAGCGAACGAACGTTTAATATTCAGAGATACAAACATAAACAAAACAGCCCCAGGTAACAGATGTACTGTACTAGACTAGGCTGTATGATAGAACAGTCATTAGACACAACACAGAGCGATAGAGAGACCCAGGTAACAGATGTATAGAGAGAGAGAGAGAGAGAGAGAGAGAGAGAGAGAGAGAGAGAGAGAGAGAGAGAGAGAGAGAGAAATACAGAGGAACAAGAAACAGAGAAGCCCATACGAAGGCTCATACGAAGCTTCACATCCATCAGGCAGCACAATAGTCATGCAATCAAACAGGGGAGAGGAGAAGAGAAGTAAAAAGGGATTGGAAGTAGAAGAAAGGAGGAGAGGGGGAAGAGTAACAAGGCAGAGAGGAGAGAGGGATGGAAGGTATTCCCCTCTGTTTTTACCTTGAGTACAATCTTGTTGTCGGAGGTTGGGGTGCGTCCCACCCACAGAGCAAACTTACAGGGGTCTCCCTCAACGTGCTCTGTTACCCCCAACTCTGACGTCTGGAGAGAGGGAGAGAAATCCCTGACATTTTATAGGAATTCCTTTGGCAATATGTAATACGTATATGTGTATTTCGAGCCAATAACACACTATAAACAGACGGAGCGATAAAGACAAATAAAGATATATAGAGACAAAAAGAGAGACACAGAGACAGAGACAGAGAGACCGAGAGACAGAGACAGAGACAGAGACAGAGACAGAGAGAGAGAGAGAGAGAGAGAGAAAATGAAAAAGAGAGAGAGAGAGAAAATGAAAAAGAGAGAGAGAGAGAGAGAGAGAGAGAAAATGAAAAAAAGAGAGAGCGAGAGAGAGAGAGAGAGAGAAAACGAAAAAGAGAGAGAGAATGTTTTACTCACGTAGAGTTTGCTCTTGTACATGTACTTGCTCCGTCCGTTGGAGTCCTTGACCTCCTTGCTGAAGATGAGGGACATCTCGAAGAGGAAGAGGTGCCGCTCGCGACCCTTACGGATCAGAGTCTTAGGATCCCACACCTGGAATGATTCCTGCAGGATCAGCTCTCCCTGAGATTCAATGTTCTCATCGAAACCTACAGGAGAGGGAGCGAGAGATGGAGGGAGAGATGGAGAAAGGGATAGAGAGTTACTTCACCATACATATGTTCATGAGCATCGCTGGTTAGATGTGTGTGTGTCCTACCCTCCAGCATTGAGAGGTGCATGGCGTCGTTGGCTCTCTTGGGGACACTGAGCATGACCTCCAGTCCATCCTTGATCTCTCCTTTCCCCTCCTCACAGCACGTCAGCAGCTCCTACACATCAGAGAGGTACCATCAACAAAAACCCTTTGAAAGCAAATACGTATTATTGTGAAAGACAATCAGCCCATTTGTGGGTGCTCAATTACCCATAACCTGGGATGTAGTGGAGAAAAAAAAGATGGGCTGAACGGCAGACAAGATTATGGACGTCAAGTAACATAATCGCTAATGATAACTAGTGTGATGGGTGCATAAATGCTACTCACCAAATAAAAAGGTATGTCCCTACATTCCTGCTCATCACAATGTAAACATAAGGGTACAAACATTTGTTGTGGTTGTGTATGTGGTTTATAGCAGTGGGTTGCTATGGTTACCTTGAGCAGAAGCTGGTACTTGGTGATTCGCTGAACAGGCTTGATCAGGTAGGAGGAGATGGAGTTGGCCAATCGGTGCCGCTGCTGGATCTCCTGTACACGCCCACACAGAGAAACACAGTGATGTGATTGGACGCAAAGAGCTGTCCGTCACAGTGAGGGCCAATGGGAGAGCAGGGTACTCACGTCAAAGTAGGGTCCGGCGTGCTCTAGGATAAGCTGGGTGGAGTCTGGTTTGTTCTTACAGTAGTTCACGTACATCTGGAACTTATCAGCCTGGACACACAGAAATACAACTAAGAGTTTAAACAAATATACTCCAAAGCCATACGTTTCCTTTTTGACCTATCACAATTTAGAAATAGAGATAAATCTGTCCTGAGAAATTATTACTTGGAGTACATCCTCTCTCTATTTCATAGAAACCTACATTTGGCTATTTTAGGGACTCACACACACTCACCCATGTGACAAAGCAGTGGCCCACGTCTTCTGGTAGCTGTTCATACTTCTCCAGCTCTTTGAGGAAGATACTGTTGATGGAGGAGAGGGAAGAAGAGAGAGAGAGAGAGAGAGAGAGAGAGTGAGCAGGTGGGCAGACACCATAAAACTGTATAGTGTTTCGGCATTAGAAATTAACCACGAGTTTCAACTGTTTGACTACCAGCTGCAATGGTTTGCTGTCTGCCTGTCAGTATGTAAATTACATACTTGTGATGGAACTCATAGAGGTCCACCATGTTTCCAAAGATGATGTGTTCCTTGTTGACGATGCCAGGAGGGATCTCCTCTACCCCACTGGTCATCTCCCATAGGTATGTCTGGAGGGAGGAGGATGGAGAGAGGGGGTTAGATCACACACACACGGAAGGGGCAGATATCAGATCAATTAATTCACAGCCGCTGCATATAATGGAATTCAACACAGCACCCTACATTTCATAAGTTCACGTGTTGTGTTAAAATTCCACAAGGTGGCGCCAGACATTGGCAGTAGAATTCCACTATAGGTTAGGACACGTGTGTCAAACTCATTCCACCGCGGGCCAAGTGTCTGCGGGTTTTCACTCCTCCCTTGTACTTGTTTGATGAATTAAGGTCACTGATTAGTAAAGAAGTCCCCTCACCTGGTTGTCTAGGTCTTAACCAAAAATCTGCAGACACTAGGCCCTTCATGGAATGAGTTTGACACCCCTGGGTTTGGGGGTAGAGAAAGACAGAGTAGGTTAAACTTACGTCCGTACACTCCCTTAGGTCTCTGACATAGGTCTTCTCTGTCTGAATCAGTTCAGCCATGATGAACCTACACACACAAACACACACATGGTTAGCCTCTTTTGCTGATTTATATCATTATCAATAGAACCCTTTTAGTCCGTCTGCCCTGTCCATTTAGACTGGTGAATAATGTAAGGCCTGTAGGAGTTTCTGTCCATTAAGACATCATTATAACCTGGCCATAACTCATTATGATGGTGATGATTTGTGAGATGCATTTTAAAATGCATTGTCGTGTCTGTAGTTGTGGCTGTTTAGAGCAGTGTGTGTGTGTGTGTGTGTGTTGTGTGTGTGTGTGTGTGTGTGTGTGTGTGTGTGTACTGTATTAGTAGTAGTGCTGCTACAGCAGTTTTAGTTATGAGATGATGAGTTGGGACAAGAGGCCAAGGCAGGATCTACTGGTTGATTGGCTTTGGAATTGGTTCATTATGACTGTGACCGATCTTATGCGGTTTCAGGAAGTTAAGAGGAAGTGATGACGCACTCCTTCCTGCGAGCGGACTTGCGTTTCTCCTCGTTGAGTTCGTGAGCCGCGTCTCTCAGCTTGACCTCTGACCCTTGAGGTGTGGCCGGGATGATGTCCAACTGGAGGTCCTTACTCTGAGAGAGGGATGGAGGAAGGGAGAGGGAGAGATGATTTACAAAGAAATACAGTAGGACTGTCCCAAAAAGTACTTTTGAAGAGCTGCACTTTGTTTTATCTGCAAAGGGCATGGATCATCATACACAAATGTTTACACTAAAAGCCTTCTTCAGTGTGCAGAGATGATTTAACCATTAATATTTCCAGCAACCATTATATGGAAACATGCCTCCTCCCCCTCCACATACATACCCCCCCCCACCTCGTCGACACCCCGACACACCCTCCAGACTTACAGCCTTGGAGTTAGTGTCAGATGAGATGCCCAGTGCCTTCTCTAGACTGGTCCGGTACTTGTCCATCCGCAGGGAGAAGTCTCTGTAGCGTTTGTCCACTGCAGTCACCCACTTCTTTATCTCCACAGCATGACTATGGCCCTTATCACAGAAGCCATCCGCTAGCTGGATCAGCAGCTTGACACGCTCTTTTGTTTGCTGGGGAGGGGGGGGGGGGGGGAGTGAGAAAGAGAGAGAACGAGAGAGAGAGAGGAGGGAAGGAGAGGGTTTAATTTTCAATGTGTAATGCTGGGTTTTAAAAACGTTATGACGTATAGGTTTGTGTCTACTGTATATAGTTCGGTCTGTCTGTGTGTCTGTGTGCGTGCATGTGTGTTCCTTCCTACCCTGGCTGTGATGTGGAAGTCTTCGTGCTCCTTCAGCAGCTCCTGTGTGTGGTGGATACTGGAGCCAGTGGAGGTGTGGGTTGACAGGTAGAACTCTCCCGTGTCATGGATCCACTCCAGAGCCTGAGGATTACACACACACAGAGATCGTTGAGGTGGACATTGGAGTAGAGCGCTAGACAGGTGTTACAGATGAGCGGACAGAAACAGAGAATGAAGGGACAGAGAGAACAGCCATTTTGACTGTTGTTAGAGCTTTGAGTAGGAAAGAAAACAAAAGACAAAAAGAGAGGTAGAGAGAGAGTGAGAGAGGTAGAGAGAGAGTGTGAGATAGAGGTAGAGAAAGAGAGTGAGATAGAGAGGTAGCGAGACAGAGTGAGATAGAGAGGTAGCGAGACAGAGTGAGATAGAGGTAGTGACAGAGTGAGATAGAGAGGTAGAGAGAGAGTGTGAGATAGAGGTAGAGAGAGAGTGAGATAGAGAGGTAGAGAGAGAGTGTGAGATAGAGGTAGAGAGAGAGTGAGATAGAGGTAGCGAGACAGAGTGAGATAGAGGTAGAGAGAGACAGAGTGAGATAGAGAGGTAGCGAGACAGAGTGAGATAGAGGTAGAGAGAGACAGAGTGAGATAGAGGTAGAGAGAGACAGAGTGAGATAGAGAGGTAGCGAGACAGAGTGAGATAGAGGTAGAGAGAGACAGAGTGAGATAGAGAGGTAGAGAGACAGAGTGAGATAGAGAGGTAGAGAGACAGAGTGAGATAGAGAGGTAGCGAGACAGAGTGATTGAGAGGTAGAGAGAGACAGAGTGAGATAGAGAGACAGAGTGAGATAGAGAGGTAGAGAGAGAGAGTGAGGTAGCGAGGTAGAGAGAGTGAGATAGCGAGGTAGAGAGAGAGTTAGATAGAGAGGTAGAGAGAGAGAGTGAGATAGAGTTAAAGAGAGAGAGTGATTGAGAGGTAGAGAGAGACAGAGTGATTGAGAGTGTGTGTAAATTGTGTGTGTACCTGTTTGGCGCTGCGTTCAAACACCACGTATTGCTGACACTGGTCCAACCGTCGTTTCCTCATGGTCCAGAAGTGGAGAACACGATTCTCTCTCTGTAACAACTCATTCAGGATGTCTGACCGCAACACGAACACAGATATTAGACTAGATTATACTGTCTTAGATAAATCATTCTCATGGTATAATATGAATGTGTGTGTATTACATTTACATTTTAGTCATTTAGCAGACGCTCTTATCCAGAGCGACTTACAGTTAGTGCATACATCATTTTTTTTTTTTTCATACTGGCCCCCCGTGGGAATCGAACCCACAACCCTGGCATTGCAAACGCCATGCTCTACCAACTGTATGTATGATACTCACTCTTGACCTGTTGTTCGGGTGCTTTGACATGGCTGAGCATCCCAGGCATGTTAACACTGTTCCGGTGCATGTACTTCAGGAACACGTCAGCATTACGTCTGGCCAGGGTACATGCCTAGCAAAAGACACACAGTTGGACACATGGGTAACAGCTGTGTGTGTGTGTGTGTATGGGGGGGTGTGTTTGTGTGCATTTGTGTGTGTGTTCCTACCTTGAGGAAGGCCTCTTTCTGTTCCAGGTGTTTGCTGATCATGGGAGTGACGTGGTCTGACTCACAGTTAGGACCCAGTTTATCAGCCCCCCCACACCAGTCCTCTTCCCTCTTATACTCCTGCTCCAGGCTCTCCAACACACTGCACACCTGTTTCAGTCAGATATTTACAGTACATAAACTACAGCTCCCATAATGCTACATCAGTCCTCTTCCCTCTTATGCTCCAGGCTCACCTACACACTATGCACCTGTTAGAGACAGCAATGGCTTTAAAACTGCAGTTCCCATAATGCACATTTCCAAACACCTACATACTTGTTCATCATGTAACAATATTGGCACTTTCTAGCATGTCCATCCGGTAACTGACTACCCCTTTAGTCCAGACTTGAAACGTTCCCCTGCCCCCTTCACAGTGAGGGCGCCCCCTACCTGTTCGGAGGTCTTGTAGAAGGCTACAGAGGCGTTGACCAGTTTCAGCCTGTCCTCCATCTTCAACATGAGCTGCTGCCAGTGGGACGCTACACTCTCAGCACAGTCTCTGATCAGGTCCATATCATAGTGGTTGGCCTGGAGTAACGCCTCAGCCTTCTGCTGCACCTGCAGAGCACTCTGGTGGGTTTTCTACAAGGAGAGGAGAGGAGAGGAGAGAGGGAGGAGAGAGAGAAAGGGTTTATATTACACAATATCGGATTGGGAGAAAGAGAGAAAAGAATGGGAAATAAAGAAGGAAAAGAGAGAAAGAGAGAGAGAGAGAGAGAGATGAAATTATGCATTTGTTTATCAATGTCTAAGAATGAAAGTATGTTATGTTGCGTCGCGGACTGATGAGCTCACCTCAATGGCATGCTGGAACTGTTCGTGTTCTCTCTGTAGCTGTTCTGCTTCCTGTAGAGAACTGGCTGTGATCAGACCAGCATTCAACATAGACTCCCCATTACGGATCCAGCCCAGGACCTGCACAGACCAGGAACAAGGATATAAATTATCAGGATAGCATTTTAGTACTGTTTCCACTGGTACTTACCTGGTATTTACTATGGTGCTGTTTCTACTGGTATTTAATGGGACATTTTGTGGTATCAATTGATGGTTCTGGTGTTGTAGCTGTACACACTGCTAGAGGTGTGTGTGCGTACCTGTTTGACTTCGGCCTGCAGGTGTCGTAGCTGTACACACTGTTCCAGGTGTCTCCTGTGTTGTTCACCTGCTACGTCCAACTCCTGTTGCTTCTCATGGAGGAACTCCAGCAGGTCCTGAACACGAGTAGCCATGTCCACATCTCTGTCACACAGCAACTCTACACCTGAAGGGAGAGGAGAGGGAGGGACGGAAAGAGAGGGGGGTATGGAGAGAGAGAAAGAGAGAAATAATGTAATTCCATGTAAGCTGACTATGCAAGCTCCTTTGTGCACACGTGTGTGTACTGCTACTCACCAGAGGCTTGTACTTCGTTGACGTACTGCAGCAGTTCCTGTCCCTGGTGGATGACGTCAAAGGTCAGGTTGTTCATGGTCAGGGCCTTGTCAGCATGGTGTTGGAGTCTCTGTTCTGCCAGGGTCAGGTCCTCTGTATCAAACTCACTCATCTGAACAGTCAACTCCTCATTCCACGACTCCAGGTCTGAGATGATCTGGGGGTGGGAGAGAGAGAGAGAGGGGTGAGATATATAGATGCAGACTTGTGTGGACACACATACACACAAAGGTAAGGATACACACCACACACACACACACACACGTATGACATGAGTCAGGTGTGTCATTGAGTCAGGTCATCTAAAAACCCAAGACTACGTTAGCTCACTGAGCTAAAGCCTAGACAAGGGTAGTTCTCCGAACCACCTCTGCCACACACACACACACCACCCCCACCATACACTCACATCGATGGCGTCCCTCTCAAAGATGCGTAGTTGTAGAAAGAGTTCTAGTTTGATCTTCCTCTCCTGAAACAGCTCCTCCATCTGAGCCTGGGCCTCGTCCAGCTGCAGTAACACACTCTCTATGTGGTTGATGGAGCTGTTGTGGGGAGTCTTGTTACTGGAGATAGCAGAGTCCCTGCCACAGGAGAGAACACACACACACACACATATTGAAGAAAACGTACACACACACACGTACACACACACAATTGGACATGTGTACATACCAGGGGTTGGAACCGCTTCAGGGAATAGAACCGGAAAACGAGAACGTAAGTGATCTATACTGTTCCCGAACAGAACCGTTATTTTAAAAGCATGGGAACCGGTTAATAACGTTATTTTACGTTCCAGGCATTTTCTTTTCCAGTCCCACAAAAAACGTGTAATGTAATGTGTAATGTAATGGAACTGAGAGTCATGATCAAGGGCTAGCTCTGGTCCAAATGTAGTTAACCCATCAGAGCCTAAGCCCTGTCTAAACCGCATACACAGTGTTATAGCAGAGTCTTGGGGGATGCTACATAATTAGCCACACTGTTATGTAACCAGCATTATGTAACAATACTCAGAGGAGAGAAAGAGAGAGAGAGAGAGAGAGAGAGAGAGAGAGAGAGAGAGAGAGAGAGAGAGAGAGAGAGAGAGAGAGAGAGAGAGAGAGAGAGAATGCTCAGTGTGTGTGTGTGTATGTGTGTGTTGAGGGCTAGGTCTCAGACTCACACACTTGATATAATTAGAACCAGAATCATGGTCAGAGGTGTCAAATACATGCAGTTCTCTAACTCTCAACCTACTCCTTCTATCTCTCCCTTTCTATTGCCTCTCTCTCTCTCATCTGGCAGTCCGCTACGTGAGGATGCTGTTGTTTTCTCTCCTCCTCCTCCTCCTCCTCCTCCTCCTCTCCTCTCTTCCATCCTACTCACCTTCTGCCCACTATCTGAATAATATTTTGCTCAGTTTCTTCTAATTCATTTTGTGTGTGTGTGTGTGTGTTAGTGTGTGTGCACGTGTGTGTTGAGTGTGTGACTATGCGTGTACGTCTGTGTATGTGTGTGCACATCTTTGTGTGTGTGTGTGTTCTACCTGAGCTGCTGGATGAGGTCCTCTCCCTCCTTGATGACGTTGACAGTGACCTGCAAGGTGGTCTGCTGCTGCTGGCTGAAGCGTTTGATCAGATCCTGCACCGCCTCCACAGACTCAGCATACACATCATCTAATAACTCCTTCTGCAGCTCCTCCAACCACGTCCACAGCTAGGGACAGAGAGATGTTAACACACACACACACACACACCTACCCATCATGTCAAACACACACACAATCCAGTAAAATGTTGCGCTACTTGACAACGCACGCACGCACACACCCACACACCCCTCGATCTCCACCCACCGCCCCACCCCACACACACACTCTCCCTCCCACTCTGTACCTCTTTGACGTGTGTGTGGAAGGCGACAGACATGTCCAGCAGGACTTTGCGTTGCTCCACCCTCCTAACAAAGTCCTGGATGCGGTCCTCTAGCTGGTGGGCTGCCTGGTAGATCTCCTCTGGATCACACTCTCCTGTCTGGGCTAACTGCTCCGCTGCCTCCAGCAGCTTGTCAGCATTAGTATAGGTGTTCTGGAGGGGGGAGAGAACCGTTACAAAGAGAAAGACAGAGGATGGGGAGAGAGACAGAGACAGAGAGAGAGAGACAGAGACAGAGACAGAGACAGAGACAGAGACAGAGACAGAGACAGAGAGAGAGAGAGAGAGAGAGAGAGAGAGAGAGAGAGAGAGAGAGAGATAGAGGGGGGGGAGAAGAAAAGAGGGAGGACAGCTAACAAGAGAAAGGGTGAAGGGGAGGAGAGAGAGAGATACACTTTACTTTAGTGCAAAGACGGAGAGAGAGAGAGTATGTGATAGAGAGAGGAAAGGTCAAGGCAGAGACATGAAGAGAGGTGTCCTACCTGGGCGACCTCCTCGAAGTCCTCGTGTCGTTTCTGTAGTGCTCTGGCTCGATGGAGGGACTTCCCTACGCCTGTGTGTTTACTGAGGAACGCCTCCCCATGGTTCTCTATCCAGTCCAGAACCTGCACACACACAAGCATGCACGTTAGCTAAGTGGCATAGAAGTTGAGGCTGTTGGCCAGAGGAAAAAGGGGGTGTCATGCTGCCAGTCCACCACTAGGGGAGCTGTAGGGATAGACATTACAGCACACTACTCCAGTCAGTAGGAAGAGGAAGGGAGATGACAGGGTTGATAGAACAGCACACTACTCCAGTCAGTAGGCAGAGGAAGGGAGATGACAGGGTTGATAGAACAGCACACTACTCCAGTCAGTAGGCAGAGGAAGGGAGATGACAGAGAGGATGAGTTCTCTCCTGTCTGGTCATGTCTAGATGGGGTACAGCTTTTGTCAAATGGATGCATTTTAGCTAACCCTAACCTTAACCTAATTCCCCGTATCTGCTCTGTTAATTCTCCTAACCTGATGCGTAAGTTCTCCGAAACCTGCTACGAAAAGTCAAGTTTGACAAAAGCTGTATCCCTTCTAGACAAAACCCTCCCGTTCCTCCCACCTTTCTTTCTCCCTCTTCACACCTTCCTTGTCCTGCTCTCTCCCTCCTTCGCAGATCTTTCTCCATCCCTCCCTCTACCACTTGGCAGAATACCCCTCACCTGGATACTGGCCAGCAGCGTCACCATGGTAACAGTTACCTTGGCTGGCTACGAGGGTGACTAGTGACTACTGGCCTACTAGTGAGTGTGTCCATACATTTCCAGTATGTGTATCATTTATGTGATCCCTGCGGGTATTGAACCCACGACCTTGGCGTTGCTAGAGCCAGGCTCTTCCCAACTGAGCCACACAGGAACAGAACTAGTACACACCTGCTGTACGTCTTGCTGGAACACACACAGCTGGAGCCTCTGGTGCAGGCGGACTTTGCGGTGTTGCCAGATATTCTCCAGTTGTCTCTGGTGGTGCAGCACCTCGTGTATGACATCCAGCACATGGTGCACCGCCTTGCTGTAGTTGGCCGAGGCTGTCAGCGAATCAGCCCCCCCCGGGGTCAGAGGGCGCTGAAGCTTATCCAATAGGGCCTTACCGTCCTGGCTGACCTGGGGGAGGGGGAGGGAAACATGTTGGTATAGAACTTGCTAGTGATACCTCAAACCCACCCTAACCATCACACCCACCCTAACCATCACTCCCACCCTAACCATCACACCCACCCTAACCATCACACCCACCCTAACCATCACACCCACCCTAACCATCACTCCCACCCTAACCATCACTCCCACACCCACACTAACCATCACACCCACCCTAACCATCACACCCACCCTAACCATCACACCCACCCTAACCATCACTCCCACCCTAACCATCACTCCCACACCCACACTAACCATCACACCCACCCTAACCATCACTCCCACACCCACACTAACCATCACACCCAAACCAACACACCGACACCAGAGGAGGCTGGTGGGAGGAGCTATTGGAGGACGGGCTCATTGTAATGGCTGGAATGGAATAAACAGAACGGAGTCAAACGTGGTTTCCATTTATTGATAATGTTCCATTCATTCCATTCCAGCCATTACAATGAGCCTGTCCCCCTATAGCTCCTCCCACCAGCTTCCAGTGATCTACACTCACACCTACACCCACACACAGGTATGTTACCTCTGGGTATGCAGCAGTGCCGTTTACCTCTGAGTAGGCAGCAGTGATGTGTTCGTAGAGGCCCTGGTGGTGGTGGATAGCATCTTCTAGGTCCTGGAGCTCCGAGGGTAGATCCACCTCTCCACACGCTTTACACCACGAGTCCACATTACTCATGTACTGTAGAGACAGGAAAGGAACAGATACACATTACACACACGTTACACCACGAGTCCATGTTACTCATGTACTATAGAGAGGAACACACACACACTCACCCGATGCTCAAAGCGCTGAGTCTAGTAACTATGTACAGTACCAGTCAAAGGTTTGGACACACCTACTCAATCAAGGGTTTTTCTTTATTTTTACTATTTTTTACATTGTAGAATAATAGTGAAGACATCAAAACTATGAAATAACACATATGGAATCATGTAGTAACGAAAAAAGTGTTAAACAAATCCAAATAAATGTTATATTTTATATTCTTCAAATAGCCACCCTTTGCATTATTCTACCATGATTCCACCATGATAACCTAGATGTCACATGGCTAGGTTAGTTCTTTGTAAATAATTCCAATCCTGATGGGACAATAGAGGAAAACACACTAAAAACATTAAAGGAAAACAAGGCAACAGTAAACATCCCCCACGAATGATCCCCTCCAGAAATTAGCCCAATAACATTTTGATGAAAAGCAATATTTTTAGAGCCTGTACATATTATCAGGCAGGTGTGCTATTTTAGCAATTAGCATTATCACCTGTCTGATACAGCCTTGTGGCTACATGGCTGAAGCATTGGGTTTCTCTGCATTGTTTCCCACAATAGGCTAGTCATTAGTTAGATTACAGACTAAATGTGGTCTTGTTGCTTGTTTAATGTCCTATCAAAACTCCTACTGGCACTAATAACATCATGTGATTGTTTGGGAATGTACTGGCCCAAGCAGGCTATCTGAAAACTTGATTAACTGGCCCGGTGAGCTCGGCAGATGTTGCCGGGCCAGCGGGCAGCCCTGAACGTCGAGCCATGCAGTCTCTTCAGCTAATCCACTCCCTGTATTCCATGTAATGTGCCAAAGAAAAAACGCCACCTGCTGGAGAAGACCGATTTTGGGCCCAGTTATCCCTCGCGCTTCACCTCTTCCTCTCTGGAGGGACTCTCAAATGTCAGTTAATTACTATAGCTCCCGCCAATCAGTGTAATTTGT